>NW_024067337.1:0-50888 GCF_015039405.1 Cantharellus anzutake | reverse complement strand
TTTGAGGGAGTTAGGGCCGTGACGGCTTTAATCCATCCAATCGTTATGTAAATCACAGCAGTAGTATGAATATAGGTTGGTCCCGAACGTACACCAACACGAAACAATGATGGGCGGAAGTGGGTTTCGGCAAAGTGAGCGAGGCAGAGGAAAGTAGGAAAAACTGGTGGCTGACGCTAGGACAAACCGTATGCAGCGGTACGGCACAAAGGTCCCCCAATTTTAGGGGCTGGGGGGCTCATCCAGGACTGATCCATGATCGAGTGACCAATGAGTGACTTTCGGCTCGCAAAATTTCTCACGCTGAAGATGATAGTAGAAGGGGCTGATTGTGAGCAGCTTCGAGTGCTATTCAAATTTATCAAGTCGTCCCCACGACGCACTTGAGTGATACCTGGAACTTGAGGCTTGGGAATACATGCAACACAACCCCATTTGGTCGCCGGTCTGAGTCTCACCACACTCTGTCGTGAGACTCAAGCTGAGATGAGTGGGTAGTGTGACGATTACGACGTAAATATTTTCATTTCGGGAAAATACAAGCAACTAATTGTGCGTTATGGTAGGGAGTTCCGATTTTGTGCGATACGACGTGAGTTATGCGATGGGAATAAATCATACAGACGCGCGGAAATTTCTACTCGTCGGAGGCACCAGTGGGATCAGCCGCAACCCTACGAAGCTGCTCGCCTTGGCGGTTCTTCCACATGATAATGTCGCCTTCATCTTCGACGAACTAGTATGGTTGATCAAGTTAGCGTTCCTCGAAAGATTAAGAATTCTACTCTACCTCGCAGTTGACAAAGCTACGGTACAAAGCCCTCCAGGTGTTAGTCGAATCACTGTTATAATCGTCACCAAGAGCCTTTCGGACATGCTTCGTAAGCTCGGGGCCGTTCCAGAAAGGAATGCTGCTGAAGAAATGATGTGCGACGTGGTCATGCGAGATGTTGTGCAAGAAGAAACGTCCCTGCCATCCCATAAGGGGACGATCGATCGTCGTGGCCGCACCGCGCAGGAAAGTCCAGGTGTCCCTGCGGAAGTGGGGCATTGTGGGATCGGTGTGTGAAGGTAGGTGAACATGACGATCCAATGGTTAGTCCAGATATATGGAATGAAGTAGTACTTCACAAAGGTGGAAACCGAGGTGTTGTATGTCCAAAGGGCGAGGAAGGAGGCCCAAGTGGCGAGCAAGACGTTGGTAAAGATGATGGGGACACGATCGGACTTTCGGAAGAGGAGAGGACGGGAACCAGTGGTTTGTTCCTTCAGGGTACACGGGAGAGCCGAGGGTGTTGTAGGTGAGGTATAAGTTCCAGCCGATGGTTTGCATGATGACCATCCGTGTCAAGGTCCACAGAGGAGTCTCCTCGAAAATCTCGGCATAGTCCTTGCGCTTCATCGTCTTCTCATCCGCCATCTTGAGCTCTGAGCGGGTCTTGGGTACATAGTTTTCATCGCGCTCCATTGATCCAGTGGATTTGTCTATTTGCATATGCAAATCAATGAACCCGATACCACTGGCAGGTACCCCCAAAAACGACTCACGATGAAGGTGGTGAGAGTGCCTCCACGACCAATAAGGGGTTAAAATGAAGGTGTGGACAATGAAACCGATCGTGTGATTGGCGATTTGGTAATCAGAAAGTGTGCCGTGCCCAGCATCATGACCGATACAGAAGAGGCACCGCCTGTTAAGCCCTGGAACCACCAGTATGTGGACCAAAGGCCCCATTTAATGGTGAAGACAAGAGCAGCGTTGTAGTTCTGCGCAGACAAAGATTCCGCGATAGGGTCTATGAACTTGGCAGCCTGAGAAAGTGACAGAAAACGGATCCAAAACCCATGCAGATGAGCAAAGTCCTGACACCGTGGAATGGCGAAACACGAGTTTACCTGGTAGAAGGCCGTGCAAAGTGCGACATCACGCAGAGTCCATGCAATGCCTTTAAGGATGCTCTTCTTCCACAAGTGCTTTGGAATAGCGGCGTGTATGTCTTTCAGAGTGACCTTCGCAAGGCATACTCGGTCTCTAGTCGCTTCTTGTATCTGGTGACAACAAAACTGTGAGTCGCCAAGGTCCAGTCCTCGTCAATCAAATCTGCTCACTCGGGGCCATCCTCAAAGATACTCATGGTGACTTAGTGAAGGACGGGAGTGGATAAGACGTATAAGAGACTGGGTACCCAGAGAGGCAATTAAAGGAGATCTAGGGTTAGCCAGGAGGTTCGACATATCCTATATAAAGGACGTCTCATGCAGCACTGTCGCATGCACATGCCAACTGCTTGGGTAAATGAATTGCATTTTGCAACGATCTGATAGGCCGTAAAGTTCACGCCACTCGGCTGAATAGACAGTATCTCTACCGGAAGGAGCATCCGGTTCATTTCGGAGTAAGTACAACGTCTCCGACGTGCAGTTCCGTGGTTACATGAAATATGAATGCAACCAATTGCAGATCATGCTCAAGCAGACTGCAGTGTGGGTGATCGTTGGATCAGAGTACCATATGAGCTTAAGCCACTTGCAAATGAGGTTGAGTGAATTAGCTCAACGTTTTGGAACGAACTTGAAAGGTAAGCCTACTGTAATGACCGAAAACGGTGCGAGTACAATACAAATTAACGTGACAGCACATTTAATAATTGCCGACCTTGGCTTGTCGTGTAGCGGGGTTGTCCGAATTATATTAATGACCAGCTTGCTCTCAGGCTCCCCACACAGCTCGAGAAAGCACGAGCTACTGGCAGCACAACATTCGCGACCGATTCACATAACTGACTAGCGCTATTTGTGAGTTGATCTCATCATGACTGACGGGATGGGTAACATGCTCCGATTGCGTCCCTGCCAATTGTACTTCGGTCTGCCGGGGTGTGGATGCACCTCCCCGCCAACGGGGAGCCAGTTCAGCGTGGTTATGGCCACTAGATTATCACAAGGAACCAAGTCATTGGATATAGGTATTTAATTTCGCCTCTGAATCTCCTTTGTTCATGCAGATTGGACCGTCCATCTTCCCCTCCGTCAATAACACGCCAATTCTTCCTTAGAATATCAGGGTGACACCTTCTCATGATGGATCAACGCAATGGAGCCATGTCCCTGAGACTCCATTGAACCTCATTTCCGTGATATCGGTGCCCGAAATTGTCGCTGGCAACAGATTACTAGCCCTATCAATTCTAGCTTCTTTTCAGTACACCTCATCAGAGGTCGTTTACAAGTCTTATCTCGGCGTTGGGTTTCCATGCTCGCTTACTGGCTTTCTAATTTTGGGCACATGCTTGTACTATGCTTTTCGCGTCCCAGTGTCGGGGGAGCTGCGATCTACGTACGTTCGCCGCCAATGCCCATACAAAAAGATTGTATCCTCGCCAGCGGAGGAAGCAGTTGAGCGAATAGTCCATCTTCAGTGCATACCGATTGTGCCTTTCTGAATTCTGATGGACTGATAAAACTGCTTGAACGTCATGTCAGACTCATTTGTAGTAGCGATAACGTACATCATCAATCCCTGACAACTTGCTCAATACCTTAATCCATTCCCCGACACTGATCCACCCGATCCGAATGAGGTTCCCCAGCCACCAGCCGCCAGGTCGCCGACGAGCGCCGATCAGAAGGGACTAGTGAATTAGCTCAGTTATCGTAGGGCTTCGACAGCGGTAAACCATCACAAATTCAGCATGTTCTGTTTGTTCGAACTAACGCGGGAGTTATTCCATGACATTAAGTGGCTAAACGAATTATCCGTACATGATTGTATCCAAAATTTTATGATGATCTAGAGCCCAGCCCAAGTCTGCCCGGTGGGCTGGATAATTGGGACTTCTCTTCCAACCTCGATGACCTTATACCCAACGAACTTACTGCTCCCCTTCTCCCTAACCCATTCACCATCATGATACGTCTCCTTCCTATTCTTTCCTTCCTCCAACCTCGTATCCACGAAATCTTCCGCAATCGCCTGACACCATTCCGCCACAGGCTGCACGTTCCATTTTTCTGGTGGTCCGCCTCTGCCAAGGAACCCACCCCCTTGGAACCAACCCAGATGTCCACCATTCTTAGTAGTACACATTCCCACCCAGGGACTTAGTCCTGCCTTGTGAAGGGGAATTTCCGCGACGATCGGATCGTCCAATGCATTCATCGTCAAAAATGGAATCCTAATCGTCTCTAAACATTCATGTGCGCTACTCCAGACGTAATAATCTTGTACTGTTGGGAACGGAAAGGGTGGGAAAGAACCGCCTACAATGCTAGTGAGGTGACTATTGACGGTTATGAAGTCTGGCGACTTGAGAGAGAGAAGAATTGGCAAGTGGGGTGTGATAGCGGATGGCTCGGGGAATGCAGAAAGTTCCACTGCGTTACGGTTGAAAAGCTCAAGAAGGGTACCACCCATAGCCTTCGAATAGATCGCGCGGTTGATGAACCTCTTCTCGAGTCTAAGGTTTGGGGAGAAGTGGAAAGCATGGCTCAATCAATTGCAATATTGGCAAAGGACTGAGGGGAACTGACTTGTCACTATTCTTGAGGTTGTCCCACGGACAGGCCATGACACATGCAGCGGTCAGGCGGCACTGCTCTCCTTCCTCACTAACGTATCTCGTGAGGACATTAGCACCTAGGGAAAATCCAATGCCGAGAAGGGGGGCCTTGGGGTAGAGCGATTGGATGTATAGGAGCGAAGTGCGGATATCTTCTGTATGGCCACCAGAGAACATTTGCGGTGAAGTGAGCTTCACACCCGCGCCTTGAACGTCCGGCTTTCAGCACCATTGCAACCTCTCTGTCATAAAATAAAGACTCACATCCACGGAAATTCATCACCACTCCCCGATACCCAAGTCCACCTTGCTCCACTGGTGCGGAAGTCTTAGCTAATATAGCCCTTACATAGCTCTCGTACGATCCGCCCGTCAAACCGTGCAAAATAACTACTATGGGGGTATCGTCCGGCAAAGGCTTGTCCTCTGCAGGCGTAATCGGTTGTTCGACCCAGTCAAGGCCGATTGTACCTCCATCCGGAACGCGTAGGAGGGTACGAGTGTATTGGACTGGATCAACAGTGGAGAAATCACCCAGAGAACACCAGATCGTTTGAAAGTGACCACTACGGCCCGAGAAATGGGTTTCGGAGGTTTAGGTTGGCATTGGGGTAAACACTTACTTGGGAAGCCACCAAGTGGGTTTGTACGGTCTTAAGAAGCTAGGACACCGAGTTGCAAAGAACCCTCTCATACTGACGACTTGTGTTTCCCTTTCGCCGCTTCCATCCTTCTTTAGTGGCTTCTGGTCCAAGTCAGAGTATGGGGAATGTCGTTTACGAACGGTATAGGTAGGCTCATCAGAAAGGTAGAGAACTGGGGCGCCTCGGTTCGGAACAGGATCCGTGAAGAGCCATCTAAGGAAGGATAAGAAAGCACCCATGGCGGAGTAGTCAGCTAGGGGTCGCTAGTACGAGCGGTCAAAATCCGTTGAGACGTGATGTTAGACAGAGGTTGAACTAAAAGTGGGTTGTGTTTGTGAACTAGGACCGGAAGTAGCTTACCGCCAACTTCCAAAGCAGACGTGAGAGTTGGTCGTTTGTAGGATCGTGGGAATGACGAGCACAGGTTCACAGTGACAATGCTCAGTTGTTTCCTTCAACTGGTCCTTCGGATCAAACCGACACGCCTGAGTGAAAGAAGTTGAGCATAGAGGTGCTCCGTGTCGTGCTAAAGTGTGCACCAAGCGTCAGTCGAAGTGAGGGAACGAGGATTCAGAATTGTAGGAGCATGATTATGTAAATGGGATTCCATGTAAGAGTGGCCGGCGACAAGTTTCCCCATGATTCACATCAGAAAATAAAGAATACCATTGGCCCAGCGGTCTGTGTTTCCTGTGCAGCGCCGCCTTGTTATCAAAAAGTCAAATAACTAGTAGATGCTGGCGTTCAAGAGTGAACCCAACGTCAAGCTGTGACGGTCACGGCATGACTGCAAGCGGCACTGGTGGCTATGCTCGAGTGCTATTCTGCAACAGCAGACGTTCATTCTTTGTCGATGCGTTGTATGAGCCGGTCGGATCTCGTCATTTCGCTGTTTCTTGGCCGTGTAGTGATCACGGACCTTGCACTTTCTAATAATGTAAGTCAAAAGTTTAATTTTTCCCTCACATTAAAATTTATTTCCCTCATTCACTTTATCATCCCTTTCTCGTGAAAGATGCAGGGTTGGGATATTTTATGCATGGTTACATGGGGGATCAGTGAACGCCTCTTTCGGGTCCAGGCAGACGGACAATCGACGGTACCCAATCCCGACATCGCTTAGAATTCCCTCAACCATCACTTGTGACCCTGTTCATTCCCTCACCACATGCACCGCAATCAATATTCGCTGATTCAAGCCCCTTGGATTTATGGAATTTAATCGCCTGCTCTTTATAAAAGACTGTCCACCCTCCCACAGCCATGGTCATTTCGCTCTTCCTCTTAAGCCTTCTCTTCTTTCTTCACACATATCGCGGTCCTTTCTTACCCCTCCTCCATGACGCTCAAGCAATACAATCCCTTCTACGATGGCCCAGAGTAAGTCCCTCCGCCCTGTTCTAACACGTTGTGTCCTGACCACATGCACAACCTGTTAGATACAAGGAACGTTTGAGGAAGGACTACCGTATCCCCACCATCACCTTGAAGCAAATACATGAGGCGATTCCAAAGGATGCGTACGAAAAGAGCACCCTCAAGGGCCTCTCATACGTCGCTCGGGACATCTTCTTCTCCCTCCTCTTTTATGTGAGCCTCTCTTCCTTCGGCCTGCGCAATCGATGACGACATACACTGACACCGAACATCGATTCCTCTTTTGCGAGCAGAAACTTGCTACCTATATCGATCCATTCGCTGATTCACTCGAGCAAGGTCACTGGGTGAGATTTGGGGTCAAATGGAGTTTGTGGTCACTTTACTGGTATTCTGCTGGAATTGCCTGGGCTGGGATGTGGACACTGGGCCATGAGGTGGGTTGATTACCTTGCGCATGCATTATCGAGGGCTTGCTGACCACTGTTGCCGTTTTATATTCCTCCCTGCGAACCTTCTGTACCGCTCACAGGCTGGTCACGGTGTTCTCGCGAATCAATCGTGGCTTAATCATGCCGTCGGCTTCACCTTACATTCATTCCTCTTCGTCCCCTACTTCTCTTGGCGGCACTCTCACCATCTCCACCACAAGTCAACCGGTTCCATTGAACGCGATGAGAATTTTATCCCTTCCACCCGATCGGATCTTAAACTTCGTGACCCACGCAACGTTACGAAACAAGACTACAGAGAAATGTTCGAAGAAACGCCCCTTTTTTCTCTTCTTCGCATCTTCTTTATGCAGGCTGTGGGGATGCAAGCCTATTTCACTTATAATGCCCTCGGGAACCCGATGTATCCTGCCTGGACGAATCACTATTCCCCTTACAGCGCACTCTTCAGAAAAGAACAACGTTGGCAAATTTTCCTCTCTGATCTCGGTCTTTTCGCGATGGCGGGTGTCGTCTATACTTGGATTCAATGGACTAGTCTCGCCACCATCGTTAAGTTCTATACGATCCCTTACCTTTTGGCGAACCATTGGATCGTGATGTTGACATATCTTCACCATACCGACCCCACTATGCCCCATTTCCGCAAAGACGCATGGACATTCGTCCGAGGGGCAATCACCACGGTCGACAGACCCCTTCTTGGGCCCCTCGGTCGTTTTTTCCTCCATAACGTCTCTCACGATCACGTTGCTCATCATTTGGTTTCTTCCATCCCCCACTATAACGGTCCTCGAGTAACTGAAGCACTGAAAAAGGTGCTCGGGGAGGACTATAATTACGATTCGAGCAATACGTTTAGGGCCCTTTGGAGGAGTTTCAATGAGTGTATCTTTATTGAGGATGAAGGGGATGTGGTGTTCTACAACGATAAAACAGGAATGCCGAAGAGGACGTTAGAAGGGACGGAGTGGCCTGTTGCGCCCAGAGATTGAGCAAGGAATCACCTCTTTTCAAACCAACCATACTGTCCCCTGTATCAATGTCTTAAAAGCGTTCGTGTTGCTTGCTTTTTTCGCGTAGGACTAGTTACGTTCCCCCCTCAAGTACACTAACCATAGCTATTGTTCAAAGCGCTCTATCTTTTTTTTGTCATCAATTCTGCGTGCTTGCATGCATATTGGCACTACCAGCAGCTTGTAGATCTATCATCCGTGACCCGCTAGCATTTCTTACCTTAATCTGTTCCTAAATTCATTATCGTGGGTCCCAAATAAGATCCAGGATCCATGATCCCTTCGCTCAATTGGTCCTGCCATACAGGCGGAGGTGAGTTGGCCCGGCCGAGGTTAGGCCAGGTACGGTCTGATTGATGTTCTGAGCCGGCTAATTCTGCCCTCTTCCCCAGTGGGAGGCGAAAGGCGGCGTTGGGCATGGCAGTTGCGAGGTACTCATTATCATGAAATTTACTTCGTGGAGATGTAGTCTGTCTGATAAATGGATTGGAAAAGTCCGAGCAGTGTCGACTTCGTAGCATCCTGATCGGTGCACAGGAGCCGGGGTGGCTATATCGTTTAAGTACTGATAGTAATACACGCTCCATGATACCGTTGGTATAGATCAACTGATAGTGAGTTAGGTTAACTACAACGAGGAACTAAACATCACACAGCTATTTAGGGGCTACGTGTAGGCAGAAGCGTCGGATTCCCCAGAAGGTAAGTCTGACCGGCATCGGGGATCCCGCCACTGTTATAACGAACTCGTGGACTCAGCGATGTCTGAGCGCCAGTGGAACATGCTGTCCCGTCATGTTAGGCAGGGAGGTGCGGCTTGATATCATGTTGAGGGCTGGACAATACACTCCACCCCTTAGACTTCGCATCGTGATCTCGTCTGGGAAGTTGACGAACTAGCTACTACTCGTCAAAAAGGGGGGCACATCCCTCGGGTTTGAACCGACTGTGCCGGGGTAGGGTGGTAATCCGTCCAGAATTGCGTGTTCAGGAAGGATGACCACAGGAAAGCTGGACGATCGGCTGTAATCCAGGATTACCGCCGAGATGGAACCCAACTGCGATACACAGAATCTACCGAGCCAAAGAAAGATCTTAGTGAGCTAGCATCAGTTTTTACCCAAGAAAACCTTCCCATTGGTCTGAAGATTCCAGGGACACGGATACCAGTTCCAGCAGGACCGCATGCCCGGAACCACGTGGGCCATAAGCTCCTGATGAGGCTACATTCTCGATTTCTGTAGTGTGTGTCAAATCTGAGAGGTTCCAACAAAGAAACGTAGTTGCAGCTGCCAATAAGATAGTGGACCATTGGCACGTTACGTTGTGGTAGGAATGAAGTGTACTATTGGTATCTTAACACTATGCCGAAAGCGTATTCCCAGCATTGTAACAACATCTTTAGGGTCGCGATGCAAGCACATCCATCAGGACACGGGTGAGTTCCGCCAGATCCGTGGAGCAAGCTTAACTAGGTGAAACCAGGGACAGTACGGACTCCTAGAGGGAATATTTCCATGTGGAAATGATAAGGCACGGCGAATCATGTCTTATCTCCAGCCGATTCTAGGAATCCTCATTCCAAGTAGCTCAGAGATGACGAGAGCGACAAACATCAGAAAAATGACTCGCCAACTCCCAACAACAAAGTTGCGAGACTGAGAAATATTACGAGGGATTGCACCAAGTAAACATTTAATGCTGGACGAGATGACCCATTTCAGAGGCACGGAAAACTATTTTGCCTTGGGATTGTCGTTGCCATCATTTCAGAATCAACCAGAGGTATCTTTGGTCTGCCAATTTTTCAACTCTTGAAAAGACTTTGGCCAGAACTAAAATAGTCCAATGAAAAAAGAGGGTGTGGTAGGAAGGAAATGACCTACGCTTGCGAATTTACCCTTGCAATGTCCCAGTGCATCGTGGCCGAGACGGAATAGGCGCAGGGAGTCCTGACTAGATGCCAAGTACTTCGGTTCCGAACTCCTGATTCTGTCAGGTTTTGGATTACCTTTTAATTCCTGAGAACCCGAATTATAATCATTGATGTTGCCGATCACAAGAAAAGCGACCTTGAAGCTCCATAATCTAAGATCCGGTTTCAGGTGTTTGTCTGTTGAATATCATCTAAAATTCGACGGAATAGGGGCAAAGCTCCGCGCGTGGCCGCGAAATATCGGTGATGTGTGCTAACAAAAAAGTAGAATACCCAGTTAAGAAAGATTCTTCCCCAATGAGGGCTTCCGTGTCCGACTGCGAAGCGGCGCCTGAGAATAAAAAACATGATTTCTGTCTTTCAGCCTCATTAACAGCGCCACACATACGCAGCAGACCACAAAGCGCACCAATCAAAAAGCATCAGGTGCGTTCCTCTGTCTTTTGAATGACATCACTGCGCTTCACTTGGTCGACAGGTGACAAAGGACAGAGTGGGGGCCCAAGTGCTGTACTGGGAGAGAGATACTAGTACGACGCTGTAGATATGGCAACATTCGCCGCAAAATAACACGGATCCTTCAACAGACTGCCCCTTTTGACCCTGCTCGCCAAAGCATCTTAAGAAAGTTCCAATTTGAGCAATCGTATCCGAGGAAGCGAAGGTTTCCTCGTCATGGGACGGCATTGTGTAGATCATTTGAAAGTACGCTGTGTCGTGTGAGGCTTCCCGCCACAATTGACGATGCAAGCCCGTTAGGAAACCACCCTGATTCATTGTCATGACGCAGTTCTCCGACAGTGTTGTGGAACACGCTAAGCCGTGTCTAACGATTCAAAAGGCATCCCAGACCACGAAATCATGATAGAGAAACTGAGGCTGGAGGGTAAGTCCGAGGGGGGATTGGAAAGCATCAAGTTGGGGTCAGAGAGTAGCTCGGCGGAGAGCTTGGGACGAACACGCATGTGTACTCACCACATAGTACGCAATTCCAGCTACATAGATAATGACAAGGAAATAAGTACATGGGAGCATCCCCGAATCGTGTTGCTCATGAGTGGCCTCGTCAGATCCGTGAGAATCCCTGGGCCAGATCGAGCCCAATGGTAATTAGAGCGATGATCGTGGTGGGGGATATGCCAGAAGAGGCCAGGGGCTCGATGGGGGGCGATGAAATCGCATATGCTGCCGCGTGTACTATCGGCAGAAACGCAGCATGGTCATACTGACACGCATGCACATGATTGATCAGAGACAAACGGGGACCAGGGGTTAAAAGCCAACACCCAAACTCGGCACCAATACAGACCCCAAAGTCTCGGCCGGCTATGGTCATTAGAATGAATGGCAGTACTGCGTGTAGGCTGAGGTTTCATGGTTGGATTGTTGAGATATACAGACAAAGTTGTAGAACTCAGAAGTCGCCGATAGAGACCGGAGCGGGATGGGTGTGGACCCGATATCGCGCCCCGTGTTTCACTAGTACTGGTACTTTTCGGTGACAGCTAGAAAGACCATGTGACAGTTAGGTCAGTCAATTCTGCGAGAACTTGGACCCAGCTGCGCGAATCTCGCCTCACTGCGTAGCTGGGGAAAATTGGTGGTTTGATCGATTCCCTGTCGAAAAGAAGTGAATAAAAGGCCACAAATGGTAACTATCGACATCCAATCCGATGGGGTGCGCCCGTCCGGCCGCCTTAAATTCCCGGGCTTCTGCTTCACAAGCAGATAATGATTACTCTGTCTTGAAACCCCGCGATGGCCTCGTGATGTACACGACGGTGCGGCCATCCCAGGGGAGACCGTCTTTACTAGGCAGCAAGGGCTCATTGGTGTAGTCGGGTTGGAGAGGATGACCGTCCGAATTTATGGTAGCTGGAGACTTCACAAGCAGACATTTCTCGACCCACTGATGGGACAGAAGACCCTCTCCGAGTCACCTCAAAGTCTCCCTTCATCTCGCGTGGCACTGGACAATGGACATCGTATACTATTTATTGCATGGTGAGTCGAAGGGACATGCCGCTTGTCGGTATCAACTCATTGTCCCTGTGGCTTCGAATTATCACCCTGAAAGCCAAGGCCGGACACATTGTGCATGGTATTGCCGGAAAGGTGCCTTTCCTCGATGGGATTTGACTTTCCAACTTGAGAGTCGATCTGTTCCCAACTTGCATGTCCGGCTTGAGCGGGTCAGCGAGATACAAACTCCAACAGGCTGGATCCTCGAGATCTGCCATTTAACTATGGGGGTAAAGGGTGAAGACTCAGAATTTACTGAGCCGGTTTTTATGCTTGATCCTCGATATCGATCCCCTAACAACATGCAGGATTGTTCATTATGAAGGGTCAACCTTGGGGTTGCCACCCTTCCTGGAATGGGGGCCTTACCGAAATGGGTGTGTAGGTCATCAGTGCTTGGGGATCTGGTTCACAGGAAATGTTCATTACGCGGTGCTCCGACACAAAGGCGAGGCTTTCTAAATGACTGAAGACTTTTCTTGGCATGGGCTAAGCGATGATCGCCTAAGGGTTCCACTTTGAGTCCGTGCAGATTGTTGGCAACTTGGCATAAGCATTCTATTCAACATGGCGACGCCGCATTAATCCCTTGCGAGTCTAAAGAGGGCGCGTTCGGTCTCCGATGGGCAAACGCGGAATGCTTTGGCAGCTTGGAAAACGAGGGAGGCATGTGGACACTTCACCAATCAGATTCACATCGGTGAGGAGCGAGGAAGTCCATAGAGGCCCCGCTCGTGAGGTTGCGCCGCTGCTTTTCAAGTGAGTGACTACGCTACTGAAGGGCATAACGTTAGTCCACTGGGTTTTTGAAAATCCTTCAAAGGACTTGGCTTGCGTATTCTTGATGAGCACACGGCGCCCCTCCTATCCCTTTCATTCCGCTCCGCCCGCCTTCACACTTGTTTGTTTCCAGGCTTAACTTCTGCCTACGCATTCGGCGGACCCGTTCCATTCATCTGCATCTGGTCAGTTCCTTGGTTCAGTAATCGCCCAATCCTGTCTTGGCTCAATACATAACCCAGTGATAGATTTATCCCCCAAACCTCGTCGCAAGCACGATGATGCTCAACTATAAACTTGGGGATGATCTGTATCTTTGTAGATGAAACAGGACCAGTGTTGTGAAACTTCATCGTAGGTCTCATTGAAAAATCTGTCGATTTCCGAGATAGTCCGACAATCTTATGACGATTGGGGTCGGGGCGCGCTTGCGTGGGACCACGGCGTTCCATTTGGACATGTTCATCAGCGTCATCGCTGCACTCACGCATAGCAGCTTAGACGGTGGAAGATTTTTCAGGGCCTCGGCACGGGCCACGTTTTCTATGGTGGAAGCTTGAGCAAATCGGAGTCACCCAGGAGGCGATGGATAAATGGCTTTGGGCCAATTACGCGAGTGGTATCTGACTCGTGCCACCTCACGCTCAGCCCGTTGTCGATGACCCAGGCTGCATCACATTAGTTCGAAATTGGATGATTATGTAGTCTTCCCTCCTATTTGCCGTTTGTCATCAGGGGTCTGTCGGCTGGTAAGATGACAATAGGCTTTGCTATCGGATTCGTGTGCTGCCTCCGATCCAGACGCCTCGCGTACAATCTTTATCAGTTTTCACCTTCCATGCAACAGGTATAGCTTTTCGTGTCGATTAACGCCAACTTTGCCAGACATCTTTACGATCGGCCCGTGGTAACACTCCGTAAGGGATTCCGTTCATAGGGCATTATCGCCCCCCCAAGTACTGCTCCATTTGAAAGTTACTTAATTCATTGATTGCGCTTAGAGAGTGGTCGCGGTGCAGGCAATGGAAGAGCTTTCGGACATGCAATAGCATTGATATGTATGATAAAGAGTAGCCACAACGTCGGCATAAGTGTTGCCTGCCAACGCCAAAATGGGTATCTGGGACCACCGCACGTATCACGCACCACCCCCTTCGCTGCGGAACTCCCTAGAAAGCAACAACCCCCATGCCATCACAAAATACATCACCGCCGCCGGGACAGCGCACTTCAGCCCAATTTCCTTCCAATCCCACCACCTCTTCCCAGGCCCCATGACCTCAACCCCAACACCCACACCCACGCTCCCAATTCCTCTGGTCCAAGCTCTCAGCCAATCTCTCGTTCTTCCTTTCTCCTCTTCTCTCTCCCTCTCCTCTTCTTCTTTCGTCGCCCTGTCGTCTTCAGCTCCATCAGACCCATTCTCACCAACCCCTCCGTTCATGTGGCCCCATTTCTGCCGCCGGCGTTGACGTCTTTCACTCAGATTACTCGTTGCCCAAATTTGAATCCCCCTCGAGACGCACGTCGTCGTTCCAATCACGGTCCAACAGATTAGCGGACGAACGTGATGGTCGAGGACGACAAGTGTGAAATGAGTTGCCGGCCAACATATTGCTTGAAGACCGAGAAGACGTATCAGGGTAGGTAAGAGTGGGTAGTAGGCTTTCCAACGGAGGAAGAGACCCTTAGTGAATTTACGACATTGATGCGCTGTCAGCATCGCCTGTAGATAACGTACGGAGAGGTAACGTTAGCCAGGACGAAACTAAAATGGATGAAATCGACCCACCCAAAGTAAGCACAAGAAATAATCAACTCTACAAAGTCCAGGCCTACATGTGTCTGGATCAAGAACAGCAATATTCCATACATGGGAAATGATCGCCAATGAGGCGGGTACGATCGAAAGTAATCTGAAGAAGATGATAATTGGGGGAAATACTCGTGCCCAGTCTGGCCGGCGATTCCTGAAGAGCGAGACAGGACTAGAACGAGGTGAAAACGATGTCGTGGATGAGGATGAGAACGTCCGTCGCCTGGATGTTTGCCAGCGCATTGTCTTGAGAAATTGTACAATCAATCACAAATCCGAGGAAGGGAAGAGGAAACCAAACGATATTCAGCGACTCGAGACAGATAAGATTAAGTCAAAAAATACTCACAGGATCATGGCTTGACTCGTCTGTCTCCGCCATCCTCACAGCTCTCCTCTTCCTGCTTGTTCTCAACGCAGCGTCGATCTCATCAACAAACACTGTCCTATCCATTTCGTCTAGCTCCTCATAATCGGAGTAATCCACTCTTCTTCTTGCCCTTTCCCTGTCTCTTTCCTTATCTCTGTCCTTCCAACCAGTCCTCCACCTCCCGCCTCTCGCCCCTTTACCCGATTACTCATCAAAGCAATCTGGCTCTGCCATGCATCCGAACTACTCGAGTCTTCTTGTCCGAAACCCCGTTGGTGTCCCCTCCTTCCTTTCATCTCCCACCCCTCATTCCGCCCATTGTTCTGCCCTCATCAGCACCAAGATAATCATAACGATTAGGGTGGTCAGACTGATGATGTTGTGGTTGTTGCTGCGAAAAAGAACCAGCATTTCGAGTTGGACGTCTCGATCTCGCATTCGTGTTGTTGGTGCCATTAATGCTATCAGGATTACCGCTCGAGCGGTAGTACGAAGGAGACGGAGGACCAGAGGAGGAAAGAAGTGGCACGGACGCCGAAGTGGTTTGAAGTGTCAAGTGGCCGTGGCTACGACTGTGAGCCCGAGTCCCCCGGTGAGGAGTGGGAAATTGCACGGGAGCTGAATCTGCAGAGGTCGTCGAAACCTGCGGCTGGCCGATCGAAAATGTCGTCTCGTGATGACCATACGGAGGAGGTTGCAAATTCGTCACATCGTCATCGTTTAACTCCACAGACGAGTTTTGTAAATTCTGCTGTGCCTGCGCAACAGAAACCTGATGTTCTAATTCTTGCTGTCTTTGTTGTCTTTCTCGCTCTTGCTGCTGCTGTTGCTGTTGGTGGTGGTGGAAAGCAGCCAACCCCCCAGCATCAAACAAATACGGAAGATGAGGACTGGAATACGAAGTTCTTAGCCCTCCCATCCCTACCCCGATCCCAGGGGCATCATGATGTCCTGAATTAACGCCAACACTAGGTGCTGTGGTGTGGGAAGGGACATGCGAGGGTGGAGGTGGAGAAAAGAACGGATATGCATAATATGCTCCGGGGCCAGCAGCAAATATTGCTGCTGGAGCATTGGGTGGAGGACCAGAAGCCGCTACATTGGGAAACATTTGTGACGAGATGGACGCATTGCTTCGACTACGTGATCTAGGTGAAGGTGGATCGTTCATATCTGAAGAATTCGGCATGGATGCTGAGAGAGATGGAGCAGGGAAAGGCAGTGGTTGCATTGGAAGGGAAGGTAACGAAGCAGACAATTGTTGATGTGTTTGAGTCGGTCCAGGCGAGCTAGAACGCGATTGAACTGGAGAGAGATTGCGAGGCGTTGAAGCATTGGGTGGGTGCGAGGAGATGGAAGTGAAACCGAGTGATTGTGAAAGGGCACTAATTCGTGAACGAGAAGCCGCACTTGCATGATGTCTATTGTGGCTGCTCATGATGCTTGTTTGTTAGATGCAGAAACGATTTAACGTCTCAGTCGGTTGCCGCAATGCGAGTGAAAGATCGTGTAGGAGTGAATGTTTGACAATAGCACCCGCGCCAACCGATCTCCGACTAGACAAATCCGCGCAAACAAATGGGTAGACTTTCGGACGCGGTTCAGCTAACGGTGCCGTCTCTCGTTGAAAATTCTCATACGTACGTGGGATACGAGTCGACGAAGGACAACTCGGACCTCCAAGTCTACAAGCCCGAGTTTCCGATGAACGGCTTTGGACGTGTCACTCACGACAGAAAGGTCCGCAGCGATGAGTTGGTCACACACGAGCTCCAGGTCAGCAACAGCAAAAAAGACCAGGAGAGGAAGTGCTAAAAAAGAAAAAGCCCCGACAAAGACTAAAGTGGGAGATCAAGCGATTCAAGCGAGCGCAGTGACGCCCAATGACGCTCTTTTCACAAACGAAAGAAGGTGTTTCGGAACCAGGAAAACAGCGCTCAGCAAAGACACAGCACGGTGTGTTGTGTTGGATATTAAGTAGCAGCGACCCGAAGCAGTGCCACTCGGTGAGAATTCTGATGACTGTGTGCACGAAACGAGTTGACCGTATTGAATTCAAATTCGGTACTACCATTTTAAGTACATACGATACGTGGCATTCAAACTCCTCCCCGGGCTGCACTTCCCATAAACTGACGACAGTCGTCAAGTGCGTGCTGTTTGAACGAGTTATTGGACCGCTATCAGATATGAAAGAGAACGTGCTTGAGCGCTGTGATTATGGATTATGGTGGAGCAAGGAGGGTTACCCACGATTTCACTCAGAACGCTCTGCCCTTCTGCCGCGGTCAAGTTTGACAAACATCGGCATCAGTCTGTCGTAAACGCTCTTCGCCACTTGACGGGCGCTCGACAACCTCATTGAGCGCCCTCCTGATTCCCGCGCAATTTCCCCCGGGTGACGTCGAACCAACTGCTTGTGTTGCTGCAGGGGCTCCTCCTATCTTGCGGGTGGGGCCCAACAGCTTCTCATTCTTGCAAGTTACCATGCTGGTATGCACTGCCCTTATCGACTTGCCACAAACGGTTTGAAAATTTCAGCATAATATTGCGCTCATTAAATAACAGCATTTTGTTGGGCTGCTTCGCGCGGATTTTCAATACTTGCGCTTCGATACGACCATCGATCGAGACCCTTCAATGATCTAACGAACATTTCATCAGAGCCCTTCCGTCAGCACGAATGTATTTTCCTTGAAGGGTACGGTGTTTACACTCCTTACCACCAGGAAATTATGAGTTGACTGTCACCGCAACAGGGATACTCTCCAGTATTATCAATTTTCCCAATCTGGCCCCTTTCTATGGCTCCGGTCATTTCCACCCTTTATGTAGAAGAACCCGAACGCTTAGGTTCACGGCTGCTTCTAACCGTCTGTTTGTTATCTGTGCAAACACTTTCGTGATGCCGGTCCATCCGCGTTGTTGTACTTGAGCGCTTTCAACAATTTCGGGCTCCAGAAGTCTTTGCACTGAACCGAGCATGCGGCACCGGAGGACACCGGCACTATATACTCGGAACGTGCATGTGGACCTCCTGATCAAATTTATCCGCAACATACTGGTTGCACTATGCACAACCGATTTGCTCATCTCGCAGAGTTGGCCTTCTCCATACTTCTCCGTATCATCCAAGCTTCATGGACCAGAAGTCCAGAAGGCCGATCTATGTCAAGAAGCCATTGGAGTAAAGCGTTGGTCCCTGCGCGCAACAAGACACAGGATTCCACGACGGAATCTCGACAGCTTGAATTGTACCCTATTGCGGTTAGATGCTGAGTTGCGTTAGTCATCGTGATGATGTACATAACCACCATATGACGTCATCGGTTTATAATGACTACAGAGCAAATCTTTCACCCGGCCGCCCACGCGCAAAGGGCACAATCGCAAACACAACGACATATCTACGCACTCTATGAATAAATTCTATGGCTAAGCGATTGCATTCTATGTGAGAAACGAGCAAAAAAGCACAACGAGTGAAAAAGCAAGGATATGAGTTACAACGGATGGATGGGTCGAGCAAGCTGACACAGGAACAAGGAGTTGGAGGGGAAAAAAAGGTCTGACGGAAAAAAATTAACGGGAGACAAGGAATGGGATATATATAGTTGCTTCAAACAGCTTCTTTGAGTCTTTTAAACAAACTATCTCCCCGAGAGCTCCCCCCACCGCCACCGCAGACTCACAAGTCCACTGGCCCTTTATCCTCCACCTTCGTTCCATTGATCCCATTTCGCCTCCCCTCATGCTCATCCACACCATTCCCCACAGATCCCTCCATCACCCTCGTCGGAACCCCTTTCCGATCCCGATAAAACACCACGTCCCCTTCATCTTCCACGAACTGACACTGAGTAAAATTCCTCCAGATAGATCGATAGGTGTTTGTGCCGTCATAACAATAATCATCGCCCAACACTTTCTTGATCGCTTGTGTGACGTAAGGTTGATGGTAGAAAGGGATTTGCGAGAAAAAGTGGTGCGCGACGTGGTCATGGGAGATGTTGTGGAGGAAGTAACGTCCCATCCAACCAAGGAGGGGCTAAATAGAAAAAAAAAGAAACACCAAGTTTTTGCGTTAGGAAGAAAAAAGTTGTAGTGCAAGAGAAGAAACGCACTCGATCGATGGTGCACGTCGCGCCTCTCAGGAACGTCCATGCCCCTTTCCTGTAATGCGGAACAGTAGGATCTGTATGCTGAAGGAACACAAGAGCCACGATCCTACGCAACGTCCAAACGATCAGCCATCTCCACATCTCCAAGAGGAAAGCCTTCCAAGACCCACCAGTGATTCGTCAAAAACCAGGGTACGAAATAAATGACACCCAAATACCCCCAGCTCGTCGCCTTTGCAAAGCGGTAGAGGACATACAACATCGTTATCATCCCAATGTTGCAGCCCAATACGGCTGTCTTCGAAGCGTCCGTTTTGAAAAGTGGGGAATTGACAAGATAATGCTGTGAAAACACACCGAACCAATAAAATACGTCATTGAACCGCACTTCGAAAAAATGAAAACTCACATTCGTCCCCTTGGGATAACTCCTGTTCCCGAGCGCATTCACAATCAAATAAGCCTCCAATCCAAGTACCTGCTGCAGCAATACCCTAAAAAACACCACAATAGGTGCTTCCTGCAATATCTCTTCGTACACAGACGGTAAAGCCTCCTGCTGTGGCGGAAGACCGAAATCTGACCGAGTGGAAGGGCAGAAATTTTCGTCTCGTTCGATGGAATTCGTTGCTTTGTCTGTTCAATCGGGCAAGTCAGTGCATTGTGCCTGAAGTTGGAAATGGTAAAGGACAATGGTGACTAGTACTTACGATGTAACGCATGAGAATACCTCCACCCATAGTAAGGCACAAGGACTAAACAGTGAAGTGTCCACCCAATCGCATGGCAAACCCAGGGGTAGGGTGAAAGCGTCATATGGCCTGCCTGCAAATGTCGGAAGCGTTCAGACAAGCCAGTGATGGGGAGCCAGATGAGGCGAAAGGAGAGTGGATGAGGGGCGAGGACGTCAGCATTGTGAGGGACATGATAGGATAACAACAGGAAGGAGAAGAAAGTGGGACATTTCCCTCAAACCGGGGGGCAAACGGGATGGTCCGGAAAGATCCACACACAACAACGAAACGGTCAACTCACTTCATGAGCAAGTGTCCAAATTCCGCATCCAACCATAGACTGCCACCACCAATATTGAGTCCACATGAACGCCTTAGCCCACCATTGTACTCGGGGACCGAAGGGTTCGAGGAGAGAAGTCAGGGTTGGAATGCACAAGGCGAAGGTCTGTCAAATATGATCATCGGGTCATCAAAATAGCGATTGATACGTAAGATGAGTGTCATCGGAGGGTCGCCAGTCATTGCAGGGTGGGTTTAGTGTTGGATGCGAGGATAGGCGCTGGTCGTCAAATACTTGGATCCCATGTAGAATCACCAAATAACACGCACAAAGAAAACGGTGCCCCAAAGTAATGTCCTGCCCACATAATAAAGGGAAGTGAACGTTTTCTTCTCATGACACCATTTAGGAACGGCATCGTGAATGTCCTTCAACGTTGTTTTGGGGAATGCGTATGGTTTTGAAGCTCGAGCTTTGTGTCTGGTGGGTCAAACCACATGCATGTTAATCGTGTAAGGGTGGCGAATGTGAGGTACGAGAATGAAGACGGACGTTAGTGATTATTGAAGATCGTCCCAAGGAGCCAGGGGGGTGAAATCACGCACTCTGGAGAGTCATCGAAGATGTAAGCGAAGAAAGAGACATCCTCTGACATGATGATTGCTGAAGGCGGGGTTGGGTTGGTGGGTGCAGACGATGGTGAGGATGGGAACTTGAAAAAGAGCGCAAGGGCAACTTAATTGTCCCATGTTCCCTTCTTTTTTTGAACCACTATGTAATTCCCCAGAGAAAAACGAAGAGCTATGTAGTTCAAAGCCTCGGTCACAATTTACCGTTTTCAATTACATCCATTTCCAGCAAAATGCAACTACCATATCAAGCAATCGCCACAATTTAAATTTAGACTTATAAAACTTTTCTGAAAATGAAAAATGAAAAATGAAAAAAAGGTAAGAATCCCGTAATAAATTTACATAAATGATGAAATCAAATTTAGACGCGGGTTCCAATGGACTTCCATCTCCGGATCTGGCTTTGATCTGATCACACAGCCACGTTATCCCGCTCAACCGGATTTTTCACTTTGGGCCCGAAGGCGCTTGAGATTTTCCATTTCTACCCAGATATCAATTATTATTATTTTTCTGATTTCGCCCTGGAGGCACTCGCTTTCCACACGGATCCATCGCCAATGATCCACACCCACGTGTGCACTGTACTGTAACTCCCAAGCGACCGTGGCTTCCATCTCTCATGAGGGTCAACAACTTCCCATCTACCCAACTTAACCTCCTCCACAGACGCGGAGCCTTCCTCTCCGTCGTACTCTCTCCTTCCTCAGAAAAACAGGCGCCACTTTGTTCATCTTCCATCAAACTCTAAGATAAGACTGTAATCATTCACACATTTGTTGTTGCAAAAAAAAAGAAACTATGTTGTGCATACATGCAGGGTGCTTATCGGGCTTGTCAACAAAGGTCGATTGCGGACCCTGTACATTCGATCTGGGGTACCGGCCCGGAACCTACGCCACCGAGACAACAGTTGCTCCTGTGGTGCAAGGCATTTTTTGTCTTCAGGGAAATCATTTTGAAGGACTTGTGGCCGTTTTCTTTTCTTTCTTTTTTTACGCAGTGGAACTTTCGCTAGGCACAGGCAAGCTTGTGCCTGAGAGTTGTAAGGGAGAGGGAGGGGCTCCCAGGGTAGGGACGGACATGCATGGACGGCAGATGCCACCGCGTCGCAATTGGCAATTATTGTAATATTGCCGTGTGTGGTTATTGCCTATTGGAAGCCCCGGTGCTGTGCAGCCAGTCTTCGGGGAGGCTTGGCTCGTTTCGAGGGCACCGCTCCAAGGTGTAAGGCTGGGTATGGCTTACTTTTGTATTTACGTTTATTTGTCGGGGCGGAGCTTGTCGTTATGGTTATTGTCTCGTCGGTACTCTCGTTTATCATCCTTTTTTTTATTCTAGCTAAGGGCACAGCCATGATGTGGGAGACATCCACGTTGTCTGGCCATGGGATTTTTTTGCTTTTCGCACAGGTATTACATGATAGGCCAGATAGTTGGTCCTCGGTTGTGGATATTCCATTCAAAGGTGATGTGTTCATAGTCTGTGACGTTACACTGGCGTTGTCGAAAACTTGGTTATTCCAATTCCAGAAGATATCCACAATGGAACCTCCCCGTACATGGGTTTACAAACACCTAAACATCCAACTAGTCCCTGGAGATCTTGGTCTCTGCGTCCTCAAGAGCAAGTCTAAGGGAGACTGCTCACGTCTTAGGAGTGCCGAAGTGCCGAGACACATCTCCTTGCTGCTCCTTACAAGTCCACTACTACGAGGGCAATGTCGAGTACAATTCTGGACAGCCTATTTGAATAAGAGCCCTGACTGTACGTACTCTGGTGAATTGCAGGCCACTCTGCAAAATGGGGCTCTCAAACAAGCACCCTAACGATTCATCGAGAGCTGCATAGGGATGTTTTCTGGGGGTTTCTCAGCCTCCCCCCCACTGTCTTGTACATCTGAGTACGTGCTGTCCACCAGCTTTAGAAGCGGGAGGTCGAGCATGATGCTGGTTTCCGGAGGCTTATGCAGGACAACCTACTATCTGTCCTCGTGGACGAGACACAGGGAGTGAACTACACTGTGCCCCTACACGCACACAGCTGGACACCATGTGGAGAAAGGGCTCGTGACACAATTCTTTCTACGTCGTACCAAGCGAGTTGTGTCTGGTGGCCCTTTCCTCAGACACTCCAAATTATGGGGTTGTCCACGTCAATATGCAGAAACAGTGGGCCCAGCGCCAAGCGGCTTATCCAAATAGGGGAGTGAGCCGGCTTTTTTAGGCAGATGACCAGCCCACCTGGACTCGTGCCCAGTGGTCGTGCATATTTAGGCAGGACTCTAGCCTCTATGACTTCGTAATATTATGGAGGCTGGATCTCTCAGACGTGGTTGCGCTCACGTGAGGCCTTTTGTTGACCGAACGTGACCATGTTGCTGGGGGACCAAACACGAATATTCTCAATCTGGCTCTCACACCTTTCTGTTAAAGTCATTGGGTTTTTGGAAATCGCTGCAAGAATCCCATAATGAAATATGGCCTACGGGAGGCATTCTCATTGAAACGACTTATTAACCTTTAGGCTAAGACGACCCATGGTCAGGGAAACTACATCTGGACTCATGAAGAACCCTTACTTGTAAATACTCATGACCGTCGAAGATTCTTGACTCGGCCAAAACATGTCCGTCAGCATACAAGTACGAAGGCTGTGCTCATGATCGGAAATCACAGATGACCCCCGCTCCAGTCCTGTAACTAGGACTCGCAATCAGATCAAGATGGCGACCGTAATTGAGCAAGGTAGTTCTCAATACAGTCGGAATCCCCTATATAATTCTTAAGTGTTGGGCTTCCCTCCCTTTCCTCTTCTGAGTCCTTCTTGCGCGAATGCGCGAAACCCAGGTTAGCACTCCCTGATCCACGTCATGTATCTAGCTGCTCACGACACGTACACTACCTACCAGTAGCAGCAGTTCTAAAAGCCACAATGCGATTCTGGAGTCTCTTCTCCCTAATCGCTGTACTTCCTATCGTCGCAGCTGATTTTCACGTTGGCTCAGCCCGTTGCACTCAGTCCTTCCCACATACCGCGGGTGCGGAAGCCATTTGGGGGGTTATCATCCCTTCGAATCAAGGTGAACAGAAACTTGGAATGAAAAATTGATGGTCCTGCTTAAACCAACGTTTGCCCAGACGGTTGCATTGGTGCAACGACCTTGTACTTTGGCCAAGGCATTCAATATGGGCCAGGCATGACCACCAAAGTTTGCGGTGCCACAATTACGATTTCCGGTAACCAAACGTGGCGCAGCTCGGATGGAAAATACGGACCTTGTTATTGGCTTAACGGCGTCGTTGGAGCAGTTACGGGGTGCTCGAGTGCACCTTACGAGACGTGCGTATGGACCGATTATATGTGGTGCCAGTCAGACTTGTGCAAGTAGCAAGGGAAATCGGTAGCAGGATCTG
Organism: Cantharellus anzutake; assembly: GCF_015039405.1. NCBI lineage: Eukaryota > Fungi > Basidiomycota > Agaricomycetes > Cantharellales > Hydnaceae > Cantharellus > Cantharellus anzutake. The sequence continues at coordinate 26,730 of NW_024067337.1, read as the reverse complement.
GCAGAGCCAGGCGCTCCCGAGATGTGAGCAACCTCCTTCGAGGACGTAGAGACCAAGACGTCTTTTCCCGGCAGGCTCAAGACGTTTTCTTCGTGGATTATTACCGCAGGCGCAATGAATTTCGGACGCTCATATACATATTCCCGTGGAGTTCCACGGTATTATTGATTTTTGGGAGGACACGTATTTCATAAGAGCCTCCGATGCTGTCATTGATGCCACATCTGCAGTCACCATGCACTGCTAAGTGACGTCTAGATTATGTGCTCAAATAACTCCGTAATGTATATATTACTATCTATGATCTTTCCGCAACATCTTCACCAGAGTGTGCCATCGCACAGCGAAACGTATGCACAAGTACGCAATACCACGACCAGTCCTTACAAGGTTGTTGGAGATATTCCAACGCACAACTGCACGCAGTATATTTATTGGCGCAAGAAATGGAGGGCGTGGGATCGAAAAGCTCGAAGAACAAGTAGGTAGGAATTTGAAATGGGCTAGCTCTTTACGGTCAGAAGAGGACACTCAATGTATTTCCAGCGTGGCACGGGCTCTGGTTGAGAAACCACCGAGTGGAAACCCCCCTTACGCTGTGACACTCGAGATCGAAGAAACGCCGCTAGCTAGAACACATTTATATCTAGAGATGTGAACACTGCATGCGCGCGTAGCTAGCACAGGACAGTTTACTGCCTGGAACACTAATCGTCCGATTATACATAAATGTGCTGGACAGGTAACGACTCCTGCTAGAATCTCGACAGGATGGTAGGCACTGATAAAATGGGACTATTTGGGACGGGAATATACTTATATAGTTTAGTTTCACTGGCAAGCGTCGTATTTAGTGCGGCCTGCTAGCTGCGCAGGCTACAGTGCTGCCGCAATCATCCGTGCGATTCACAACGTGGGCACGTCCTACTAAGGCTTTTATTTCCCCAAGAACAATCATGACACGCGCTGCATTGTAGATGTCGATCTAACTTTAGTTTTAGCCAACTGTTACATACTGTCTATAACGACATAAGTTCGTCGCATGTCGCATGAAGATTTGGATTGAATTGAAAATGAACATGATGAATTGATTCGACACCCGCAACTCCGGAGCCGTGGAATGAACTAATGGTCGTTATACACAGTATAGTATTCTGAAGCTCTATGTGACTATGGCACCGCCCCCGTGCCTTGCAGAAATATACCAATAAACGGCCATCATGCCATATGTAAGAATTGAGAAGGCCACAGTTAGATCAATAAGGGAAGGGCCACGACTGAACTCGTCGGGTATAGGTATAAGTACAAAGAAAGGAGCCCAACTCGGCGGGGTACGGTGGCTTGTTTCGACGAAGAGGTTAAGGAGCGGTGATCAAAGATTCATACACGGAGGGGCACCGGGATGGGGGAAACAATAAGGACAGAGAAGCAGAGAAGTGTGCAGAGCTGGGTCTGAGAAGTGGTTTGGAGTTAAATTCAAGAGAATTTCCATCTGTGGGGTATTAAGAAATATTGGTTAGGCTTCACTCGATCGGGAGTATGAGGTGAGTAGATGAGTCCTCACCGGTTACCACAGTTCACGCATCTGAACGGGAGTCAGAGTTAGAAAGAGGAAAAGTAGGGTCGATGATACGTACGTTACGAATGTCTAGCAATAAGTACGATGGTGGGTGGGATGAGTCAGCCAAAATCCCCAATCTTGTTTAATACATTGCCTTACCGTCATCGGTTCATCCGCACTTCTGGTCTGGGCTTGACGATATCGGGTTTTACGCTAAAGAGAACATCTCAGTGACGTCAGGATATGAAACATTCGTGATGAATGCTAGCCTCTTTGCAGCGACCACATTGGAATGCATCAGTTTCAGCCTCTTGCTCACCGGCTCCCAAAGACTTGAACAAATTATCCTCCATCAATTGCGCATCGGCTTCCTTGCGCTCTTCTGAAGCCATTTCCTAAGATAAACGTGAGGGTGGGTAAACCGATGGAGATGATGAGAGACTTTTCTGTACCTGGACACTCATCGTGCAGAACTTGGGAATAGGCAAGTCTCCCGAAACAATGAATTCCCGTAGCTGCGGGTTGTTCTTGTCCTTCAAGTTGAGGAACAATCTTCTCATCTTGTTCCTATACGCAGCATTTACTGCGCGGAACTCTCTGTACACTTCACCTTCCACGGCCTGTGCCTTTTTAAGCAGTTGCTCCGAAGCTATTGAGTTTGTTCAGTCAGCTGAGAGGCTGATGGTTTTCTCGGTGTGGGATAGGACAGAAACTCACGGTATCGTGAATCATTAGCAAGCGCGTCATATACCATTTCCAGACATTTGTCCCGGACTTTATCCCCAAGTGTCACAATGGTAACTCCATCGGTCTTGGTGGTCCTGGGAGCGCCGGGTTTAGCACCGGGTACGACTTTATGCGGAACGTTGACTGGTGCAGAGGGTGTTTCTTGACGTGAGGGACTGGGAGTACCAGAAGGGTTCTCAGTCTTGATCGCAGCAACTTTGCCTTTGGCAGGATGCCATGCGAAAAAAAAAAAAGTTAGTAAAGTGATCGAGGCGGAGCGTGCAAGAAGGCTTATTCACCGGCAGGAGTCTTGGTTTTCGGCTTATCCCCCACATGGACCTCCCCTTTCCACTTCTTTACGATCACTTTGGACAGATCTGCAACATCCTTCGCGCTGTGGTTCCGAAGTTTGCTGACAGCCACGCCTACCTTCGTCTCCTACAGTTGCACAAGAAACAAATCAAAAACTGGATAAGCGCTGAAAGATCGAAGCTACGAACCTTGAGAAGTTGCTCGGTGGCCACGACATCCTTAAGCAGCTGCTTCATAATCGTCACGCATTCCTATTTTCGATGAGCGGAAGAAGCGCCAAAAAATCGAAGTGAAAGGGGTTCGTTAGCCAACGTGTTAATCACGAGTGTTTTTTTTTCAGTGAACCAACCTCTGCAGCGTTGGGACCCTGTGATGCTGCGGCCGCATTCAACGCCTTCACAAGCGTCTTCACCTCCGCTGCGTCTGTCATGTAATGAAGTGTCTAATGCGTATTCTACACGATAAGCTCTACTGTCAATGCCACCCTGATGCGTTTGTTGTTGAATTGCGACAGAAGCACGTCACGAGATTGCGTGATTGGTTTGCAACCTCGTGACGCAACTTTATGCGTCAAAAATTTTGAGGGCTGTTGCTCTCATCGCTGGCTCATGCATTAAGGTTTGGTCTCCGGGGTTCTGCATGCTTGTTTTTCTGAAGTCTCTAGCCCAAATATACTCGTTTTAGGATTAAGTGAGGAATGTGAATCCTCGAGCGCCCAACCCGGTTCTCCATGATTCAGGTTACTTGGGTCCTTCAATGCACGCGCATTCGTTTGCATTCATGTAGTTCTGTTGTGTGGAGAGACTGAAAAAACTCTTCTCAAGCTTCTTGCCGAGACCCGCTTTCCAACATTCACAATGATCAGAACAGGCCCTCGACAATGCTGTCAAATTACTGTCGTTCGTGTGGGACTGCTTCCTCTGCCGAATCTAGGGAAAGCCTTTCCAGCTGTATGGATGCGTGTCCTGGTTCTTTTGGCAAACGTTCGTCGTGCCTACGGAGGCTTTCTTATTTTTTTAGCAGTTCGTCCCTCATTCAAAGTGGTAGTGTACTTCGGTACTCCGACTGAACTCTTATAGACATCGCACTAGAGGTGTCCAGATTGAGGTCACGACAGGTCCTTGATGAATCCTTGGATTGTACGTCCCATTGACTGCCTCAGTTTGAGGACTTAGCCGAGGTATTAGGGACAATTTCTCGTCAGACATTGTTCTTCTCTTTCTCTTGCAGAATTGTTATCCGTGCCGATTGAAAAATCTTACTCTGTGGGGAGACCGTGGGTGGAGGTGTGGGCGGTGGAAATCGCCCTCACCGATTCATCCCGAATGGTGGGGGTCTCTTTTGCTGATATGTAAATCTGGGCTGCCACGTGCAGAGTCGCTTTTCGCCAAAATTAGTCTTTGGAATGGGGTCGCCGTTGTTGATCAAATTTGGACTGTCCAAGCCAGCCAGGTTGGAATGCCCCTGCGAGCATGGGGGTTGCTCAAAGAATTTCAAATGATGTCTTGATGGACCACGTGATGTGTGAATGCGGCCATGTCTGAAATAGGCAATGTCGACCAGAGCGCTTACTCGTCACCCATCCTCGGGGCGCGCGCATTCAGGTTCGTCATTATGACTAGGGGTTTCTTGTTCTGGTGCTTCATCTAAATAAGGCGAGCTTTCAAGCGGGAAAGGGAAGAGACCCCTTTTTTCGCCACAAACAACCAAAAGCACATGAAAGTTTGATCAGTTCAAACCTCGTGCTTCATCGATGGGGGGGCCTTCCGTTCTGAGCCCCGACTTCTATTCAACCGCGGTATATGATGCAATTTGATCAATTTTCACAAGCTTCAAGCTCTGTTTTTTCAGTTTCTTTTTTCCCCGCTTCTTCGCTACTCGTTTTGGGCTCGTCACATTGCTAGATCTACATCATATTTCAATAGCGATTAAGGTTTATAATTAGCTGCGGTATATTTCCCCCTTGGCTTGTCGGGTAATAACCTTTTCGGAGCCGCTTGTGGAGCTACCTTTGATTTCACAAGCTTCCTTCGACTTGACATGACATCAGTCAAGACCTGTCAGCGGACTTGGTGTCCCATGAGTCCGCAACCAGGCAGGCAGAGCACTGACCTCTCTTTACACGGGGAGAGAGCAGTCAGGAGGCACCCTAGTCTGTCAGTCTCGACTTTTGCATTTCTGGAGGACAAGATATAAAAGACGGCGTGGGGTTTTGCCCTCCCTGTCGTTCTCCCGCCGAGTGCAGGGCGTAACGATCGATCTCTACGCCCGCAAGAAAGCCGGCTAGCATCGTCACGATGTCCTCCCTCGGCAGCAAAGTGTACCAAAACGTACTCGAGTCCACCAATGGACAAGATCGGGCAACAGGGTATTTTTGGTCGACGACTTCAAAGTCACGCTTGAGGGTTTGAGGGGAGGCCGGCGAAGACGACGACGACGCCCAGGCTGAGGGGCGGAAGAAGTGTAAGGGCCTGGTGGAAGGCGATCGAGTCTGTAAACGAGTCCCACGGTAAGGTCACAAAGTCCTGGAGCGCAGAGAGCGCCACGTCACCACTCCTATTTCCGTCCCAAACGCTTCACGACTAGGCTCTCATCGAGCTCCACGGCGAGAAGACCAACTGGGAGGCCTTTAAGGACAATGCGATCGATCTGGGTACGTTTCGATCTATCTTACTGAGGTCGTCTAGTCTAACTATTATATCCAGGCACCAAAATTTCGCCCGACGACTCTATATTGAAGATGCACCCGAACGCCGCGGCCCGCCCGCACCTCCTTCAAATATCCGCGTGGCCGCCTCTTGCGGCTTCGAGACATCGTCAAGGACAACGAACTGCGCCACCCGACAATGCTCGACGCGGACGGCGAAAAGCATGGCATTCACGAGACGTCGATGGAGCTAGCCATCTACTCGTACGGTCCCGGCTTCATCATGGCTGACGGCAAGGGACGTATCGTCGGCCTCCTCACCGGCGGTGCCGGCCAGCCAGATCCCCTCTTCGACTGAGTTTTTGACAAGCATATCAAGGCGTCCCTTCCCCAATGCCCACTTCAACCCGATCAAAGCCTAGGCGTCGCGACATCAATTTAGAACGACATTGGGAATGCTGGTGAGGTGGTCAGAGGCGGAGACGTCTCGTTCTTCTTTCTGCTTATGCGACTTCTTCTTCTCCTTCCGTCAAGCTCTTTTATCTATGGATTAGTTGTCGATTTAGATCGGTGCTCTGACCAATGAACTGCTGTTTGGATTCATATCTTTCTTTCCCTCTCATCTTTTCGTATAACTATGTAACGGCCTTTACTAACGATATAGGTCACGGACCCGTAGGCTTGTCGTTTAGGTTCATCTCGTTTCTTTCCTCTTCTCCCTTCGGGTAACTGACGGATTTAACGTGCAGGTCTCAGACAAGACTCGATACGATTAGCTGGACTACCTGAAATGCTCGCAGCCCTTCGAATGACGTCTACTGAACCTATGCAGGCCTTCGATCCTCTTACGGTAGCTTCTCGTTTTTTCTCGGACACTAGCAACTTGACCGTATCCTCTCCCACTCCTCTACCCCTAACCTTCTTCTGGTACCACGTAGTAGTTGTCTCTCTTCTCGCTAACCACTTTGCCGTCGCTTTTTGTTTATCCTTACATAAAACTCCACTTATTGACTTTGCTCTTGCGACTTCACTCTTATATAAACAGCATCGTTTACTGGTATCCGGAAATCGAAGCTAACGATATTACCTAGTATGCACCATTCATAGGCAACCCAATCTGAACTGGTCTCAATATCCACTCGCAGTCACATACAGATTGTATAACCATGGCACCCTCATCGCATAAAGTAAGCATGTCTTGTCCAACCGGAGGTTTCGTTCACTGCCATGCTTTATTCCAATTGCGGATCCGTCCCTCCGCAGGCGAAACGCGCAGATCATCTGCAGTGCATAACAAAAAGAAAAAAAAAAGATTGCCTCCGTTTCAGGGATCGGATCTCAGTTAGGAATGGTTTTCCATCGTTGTGAACTAACTCGATCAGCGTTCGGCGTTCCTCGCTGACGCAAGTGGGCTGTTATGGCCGCTCCTCGCCAACTATGGGTTGTGATGGTTTATTGCACCGATTTCGGGCTCGGAGTGGATATGCTTTGGCCTCAGGGGTCCGCGCCCATGCTGAAGCATCGTCAGGAACGGTGATCTAGGCACAAGGGTTTTTAATGTTCCGAATTACAGATGTGTTACACCCACCCCAGAATACAAAAATAACTGGCACCAAAAGTGTTCTTGTTATCGGTTGATAGCTCTTATGCCGGAAACAAATGCATGCAGTTGGAAGGAAAAAAATGATCAACTCGATCTGTTGTTGGATGTTGATGACTATCTACTATAAGTGAATTGGAGTTCAACCCCGGTGAAAAGGTCAAGTGCCGGCTAGCTCTCACGAAAGGAGGAGTGCGGGAGTGACTTGAACAATATGTTTGGCAACTTTCAATGACGCTTCGATGGCATGGATGCAATGGATGGAATGGGAGATGGCAACTCCCCACGCGCACACAGTATATACTACTCTCATTGCCCGAGCCCCCAAGGAATAGAATTGCACCAACAAGTCGTTTTGCGGCGTGAGTTCTTACGCACGCCCATTGTAAGCCGCATATTTGATACCGACTCACCCTATGGGAAAGTCAAAAAAAAAGTCCTTGGAACATAACTTTGCTTCCGTTTCTCTCTCACTTCGAACTTGGGTTGAGCCAACGGAAACACACGCAGTTGTACTGGACATGCAATGCAAGAATCTGGATCCGTGGGACAGGAGCATACGAGTAGTACTTATACGTTGGGTCGCGATAAGAAAACAGAAGCACAGCCCATATGTGATGCCGGAATTGTAAATGGTCTGGATCATTTACTTATGATCGACGAGCGCTTGTTTGCCTTGGCATTTGTAATCCATGGGGACGGCCACAATACATAAATATTGGAGTTTGGGCTTGAATTATATGTGAAGAAAGGGACGGAATAATCCAAAATGGTCCGGGATATGGAATACAAATCGGAAGACGAAAAAGCAAAAGTGGTGCTCTTTTTGAAATGTAAAATACGTGGCATCAAAGGTTTTCCAATTACCAAGTACTTACATAACCAAACCCTTTTATGGTATCTCTTTACCAGTTTCCAGTGCGCTTATCCTTTGAGCACTTATACGACATATGAATCATAATCAGTCAACGTTATTGCACGATAGGTCCCGAAGCCCCGATTCCTGCCCGAATTTGAATGGCTGATAGGGGGGGTGTTATGCGGCCGGCCTACATATGGACTTTTTTTTTATCGAACGTTTGCGTGAACAGTGCACGTATGTATTTTTGTCAATATTGGAACAGATTAGATCGTCGCGAAGGGCGAGCAGTTATTGTGCTGTGCGGATTAGATGGAAATAAATTGAGATCGAGTTGAGGAGGGGAGCCCCCGCGGCGACTGCGGTCTAATTTCGTTCACTGGTTTGACCGCCTTTCAACATGCCATCTCCCTGCGCCGGTTCAACACCGCACGCGTGCTATGCACCATATGCTGTTATTTAGCTAGTTAGTGGGTATGGAAGTGTGGCTCTGTTGATCGTTGTGCAAGGGTGGAATGATCAGACCGCATGCATGCATGCATGCATGGTCAATGAAACGTGGGATAAAAAAAGTGATCAATATATCGGTGCTTGAGTTCCAGTGGTATTGGGACCTCCACTTGTGGTTCAAGGAAAATCTAGTTGGTAAAGTAGGAGACGAGATGAGGAAAACAGGGAATTCCACTACATTGCGATATATATTTGTTACCGAGAACCTTACGTATGGTGCGCAGCGAATTGGGTTTGATTAATCCAAGCGCGATTGCTAGCCAACAAATCTCATTGATATCATCTCGTTATCACTTCCGATGTGGCTTCCTCTCCGTCAGGGAAAAATAAACGGGAGAATTACAAGAAGCCATCAAAGCCGCTGCGCGCTCACCGTGTACAACTTTCCAGCCCGATAATAATGACGGCCACCGTGTGCGCTTTCTGCTTGAGTGAGAAAAAGGAGATAGAACCATGCATGGGGAGGCTACACAAGCCCGCAGCAAGGGAATTAGATGATATGTAGGTCTATCATTAAAGGTGCAAGAGGCGAGGTAAGGTTAGTGTGGAGGGACCTTACACAGTGCATTGATCTCTAATTGTCGTACCCGGCGACAGGGGCCCCGGAGCATCCCATCCATCAAAAGGAGCGGTGTTATTCCAATTTTAGAACTTACTAGCTATGTATTTGGTTTTCGTGCTTGTTGCTTTTTCTTCTTCCGAAGTTTTGATGTTGTACAGTGCATGGGTCGGGTATGAGAAAAACACAGAGAGAGATATTTAAGGAGCCCGGATCTTTTCCTCGAAGCGATGATGCCAGACAAGTACATACATATGTACTTCTGCTTAGGTTCTTGGGGGAATCCTCATTTCTGGGCACCGAGAAAAGAGATAGGGGAAGCATGTAGAGAAGCAGGGGACCACAAAGGGGGCTTCGCCCAAGGGCAAGTCCCAGCTCGATGAACGATTGAGCACCAAGATAATAGTGTACGTCCAGTAATGTAACTTGGGGTTCACATTTTTTTACGCAAGTACATATTGTGTGTGCAATCCGAGTAGTAAGCTTCATGGGGATCTGATGGCCAGGGGTTGGAAGGGGTTTGGTCTGGGAAGGAACTTTCCCGATCTAGGGGCCCCAAAACCCTCTCTCTCCTGAGCTTCGGAACTTCCAAGTCCAGTATTCGGGCCCCCCTGCTGAAGGTCCGGGGGGCCCACTAGGATCACATAGGATCTATCCTAGAGTATGCTACATCATGGGTGAGATGGTATGGGTCGGGACTGGCATTCCCTGGTTCGCCGTTGGAAATAATAGTTCACACTTGCTAGCTGTTGATTTGCCTAAGATTATCGTAGCCAGAATATTCTTCCTTGCGACGCACCCCGTGGCGCGGGTACTGACCGGTGCACACACATACGCGGCGACATGCAACAACGATGATCAGTATGTATAGTGATTGAAGTGAGTGAGTGATGGCGACATCCTGAAGCAGGTCCGATTGAAGAATAAGCGTTGAAACGACTAGTGACCCTATTGGCACTAGAACGCGGATCAAGGACACAAAGGAGTTCCCACGGAATAGAGGCGGGATAGCTGCCAGCGCAGCTCGGAACATGATCAGGGGTCTCCGTACGAGGTCCGACCGTGTTAGCACGGTACCATCAGCCGCGTATTCTATGTATTATCACCACTCGTGGTAGCACTAGTGCCATGTAGTTGGGAGCTGGTCTCTTGAAAGCTAGCGAAAAAAAGGAATGAGATATACGTACGTGCCGCGGCCAGGCCGGGACACAGGTACCATCAAGTGATATATCGATAGACAAGGATCATGCATAAGTAATGAAGTTGATGTACGTTAAGCATCAACGTTTACTAATCTAAAAGGATGCACGAGAATGATTGAACAAATATCGAAGTACGCAGGGGGGAAAAAGGGCGACGCCCTATATCCGACGTCCGAGCAGGCTAGTTACTAATCCGTAGAGATCAACGTAGTGGCCGGAGAGAACTCCAAAGGAAAAGTTTGGTTACTGGAGTTCGGGATTTACACCTTGGAATGATGTATTGCTATCATTGCATGCTGCTATTGGTTTTCACTCGCGCGAAGGGTTGTTTGGGTGAACGAAAAAAGTCGTCAACACTCTTGGGAGGGTCAAGTGCATGGTGACATCATCATGAAACCCACAAAAAAGGAATAGGAAAAAAAAAGGGACAGGCAATGTTCACACACACAGACAGTTGTGTACTTTAGAAATACACTGTGTGAGTGAAAAAAAAATAAATTGATAGGGGGCGGAGGGATTAGGCCGTTCGCCACCAGTTCAAGGCCTAGCTTGAGAAATTATCGGTAAAAAATGATGAGATCGGCCTGCATGCGTCTTGCGTGATCGTGAACAACTGTTTTCGTGCAGATCGTTATGCGGATCTACAACTCCCAGACTTGGTTTATGTAGTACGTGGACCGAGTGATCAGTCCACCCAGAATGTGGTGGCAACGTCTTCCGTGTGATGCCTAGTATTCACGCCGGAGAATGACCCAAAAAAAAAAGGAAGATCGGAAGAACAATATGAGGCCTAGAGCGATTCTGCCGGGGAGGTAATACTTAATGGGCACCGCATGCAGTTGATCATTATGATAGTTACTGGTACGGTTGAACCCCGATCTTAACGCGTGTGTATATAGGCATAAGCGAGCGGGGTTCAAAAAGCGGGGTTCGAGCTCATGAGTGGCCATGAGGGGGGTGCTGGCTATACAGCACTCGTGCGATTACGCCATATACGGGCACAATAAATGTGGTCATGATGCTGAGCCTGCCGAAGTAATGCCAGGTATGTATGTACTACTATATACGAGTTGCTTCGTTGCAAGCCCAGCCCAGAACGTCGCTATATGGAGATTAAAATATTATGCACGGCCATCAGTTAATACCTGGGGCTCAACGCCGATTTCACCGATATATCGTCGTAAGTACCCGTGAGTAAGCCAATACGCGAGCCATTCGTGACAAGGCACGACATGCAGCACAACGACAGTACTAGGGCACACACGGAGATGAGCTTGAGGCGTATCGGAATCGATGCGCGCACTTGGAAGAACCATCGATCCGTTACAGTACCTGTGACGTCCATGTGTTCGGTCGCAACCCGAGCACAGTTCGCCAACGGTCACAACGATACCTTACTGGTTATGGTTTCTGATGGATTCCCGGGGTTTCGGGTACGCGTCAAATCTAGATGGCAATGCTTTTTTCTTTTTTCAAAGAGCTGGTGGGCCTTGTGCCTGTTGGTTGGTTGCTGCAAAAGGGCCACGTAATAAAAGTGCTTCGAGCCAAATACACAAAAACAAAGATAGCCATTCTTCCACGTAAGATTGACGGTTAGAGAGCATTAATGTAATGGTGTAGGTTCCAAAGAGGACCAAGTGTGCCCAAACACTATCTGACCAGTCGCACTACTCGCGCACGGACGCTTTACCGAGCGCCAGTGACGTTCATTTTCTTATCCTTCACTTCAACCGGATCGTTTAGGACCGGAATTTAAGTATGTAATCTCTCTCTCAATCTTAGAAACCAAGAGAGTGCTTGCCGAAAAAGGGTTCGGGCCGATCAAGAAGCCCGAGGTTTTACAGTATGTCCAAGCGCGAACCAAAATTCCACCTGGAATTCAATCTTACGGTTCGAGCCACGCGTCCGTGCCCAAAAAAGTGTTTCATTTGGCTCCACTGGATCCAATTACATATTATTGACGTGGGTCTAGACGTTATAGGGGGAGAGAGGGGTCAATCTGCTCCATGTTTACGCTACGAATGATGACAGAATAACCTGCCAACCCAGATGTTCGCTAGTTATTTACAGTTTTGCTTCTATCCATTCATTCACTATTTGAGATAACCGTAGAGATAAGGACCAAAACACTCACAAAGCGTTAATTTCCGATCGTCGCTTGTGTCCGTTCATGAGCGCTCGCGTTATGCTCTGATCGACGATCATGTAAACCCAATTAGTTTGTCGTCCCACATCAAGCGATAATCACGCAAAGTAATTCATTCCTTTAATGAGATAGAGCAATCAGCTACTCAGCTGGATACAACTCGTACTGATGATTTTATTCGATCTACGTCTGTGCGTATTACAATGTGTAAAATAATCGACTGTGCAAGCGCGCGTGCTGAATTATCTGGAGATTTCCCACGACAATCCAGAACAATCCGGACTCGTACAATTCCAACACTTATACCTGTTTTGCGATTCCCATTCCTTTGATCTTTCAATTTGTAGGACCAATATGAATATGTTTGAGGCACAAGATAACTAGTACCTGTTTCCAGATGTCCTTCTAAATCCAACCTGCGCAGGCTGCAGTGCTGTGGGCCAAGCATAATGATATGTACCACTAGCACAATCCCGCGTATCTGCATCGCCCTATCGTTCAAGCTGGAATTAATGCCAGAGTTGGAACAAAGCCTAGAGACTGTTTGTGGTACTGCCGATTGCTGAGCAATCAATCGATGACGCACTGAATTCGCGGTCCGTGGCCAGGCTCAGTCTCCGACAGCAGTCCTTTCGTTTTCCACTCGAAAAATACTCGCAACGTAATTTTTGTTGAAGCTCCAGCCAGAAGTGGACGTACGAGATGAATTTGATGATCAGGGAAGAGCTGGACCTGTGTGTAACAACTCACGCGGGGACGTCCGCCACTCAGTGATTGTACCACTCCTGTGAGAATCTAGTTGCAAATTCTGCGTTCTGATTCGTGCGAGCCAATTACTTGCCATCGAAAACTAGAAGCAGAAGCAAGAGGGTGGGGGGGACTCTCATTTTCAAAACTCGATACGGGGGGGGCGCAACGCACATCGGGACCCGTGTTCGACACTTGGATGTGTTTTCATATCCAGTCTTTGCGTTCAGAGCAAAGTTAATGCTGGGATAACAGATTCGATCCACAGCAATCCGCAGTCGCACAGATCTAACTACAGTCACACCGTTCTGTCACATACTAGCATTTCTCCCCAGGCTCCCTGGCATCCTCTCACACTTTCCCTGGCCATAATATATGCACATCGCACTGGGTACTTTGGACGGGGCTGGGAATGGGTTGGTGCTTGTGTGTGTGTGTGCGTGAGATGTATGTGCGTGTGGTTAGCTGGCATGTGAATGGTGTCCCTGTTCGCAGCCAGAGATGGGCGAGGGGGCTTGGGGAGGCATTGGGCAGTTCTCTTTGGTGGACACCCTCACCCTCACCCTCACAGTGGTCGCAGGCATCGCTGCGGCTTCCATCTTTCTCATTCCCATCGAGGTTGATAGGTCGTTGAGAAATGCGAACTTGATCATTCCGATTGTGAGTTTGATAAGTAGACACATGTACATATACTCAGATATAACAGGAGTGTGTAAAATCACACGCCTGCGTGTTCTGAGGAGAAGTAAGGAAAGCCATTCATGTGAAGGTGGGGGGGAGAATGTTACTCTTGCAATCCAGTAGAGGTTAGTCACTTGTGTGTCAATGAGTGTGCAACGCTAGGTCATCTTGCACGGCGGTTGGCGCTTCCCACCTATCGACGATGCTTCTAGATCGACACCCTCAATCAGCACGAACGCACAATGACGCGACGATTCACCATCCGTGACTTCCAGGGATGTTAATGCATTACAAAACGATACAATATGAATAGGGGACGTTTGGTTCGATAGTTTGCAGGGTCCCAAGCCAAACATGACAACAATCTAATCTCGAAGGGCAATTTGTTCGAAAGTTCTGCGGAAGAAAAGCGCTTGCGCACAAACTAAGGTATGGTCCCTGAGCTTTAGCCTCCTCTCTCTCTCTCTCTCTCCTTGTTGTGGACACCTGGAATGGAGATGGTGGCAGGAACGGAGTCTTTCTGAGATAAAATTGCGTAACCAATTTGACACAGGTGCATGGCGTGGAGTTCCATCCCCGAATTCAATAAGAGTGACGGCAATAACAAATCCGTTTCTTTCCTCTTATTATTTTTTTTTGTTTCCTTTGAAATTATCTTTTTGGGTCAGATTTTTTTTCTCCCCCCGCTAATTTTTTTTCCCTTCACTTTCCCTTTTTACCTTGACGTTCCTTCAGGGACAGGTTTTACAGACTCGTTTAGCGAAATCTCATGTAAACTCTGCTCCTCCGACAGGTACATGTTATTAGTTTCCTTCTACCTCATCATCGTTCTTGCAGAGGGCTCCTTCAGCCAGGAGAAGTTGCACTGGATTGCGATGCTGAAGGGGAGGCCGATGGCGTGAGAAGTGCATCATTCGGAAGGGTCTTCTAGATTATTTTTCGCAGTCGTGCGAACGTTTTGTTTTTTTAAAGTAATTTACCGATAAAAACAAAAGTTGATGGGAATTCTTTCCTTGTTTGGGCGGGTACCAGATCCGTAGATTCGTCATATATATTCAGTCGAGGTGATGATGTTCTGGAAAAAGAGGCGGTGACTACAGTTGGCAAAGTGCCTTGGATGATTTATCAAATTCAAAATTGAATTTCTTTTGAAAGGAATTTGATACATAATACATATCAGAAATTGCCTCGTTTTTTTTTCTTTCTCTCTCTTCAACCCTTTTTATTCGCACAGAATCACCCGGATTGAATAGTGACCCTTTCTGGCAATTTGAAAATGAATCCTGCAAAGGAGTTTTGTCGTCCGTCGTTCTCGTTTCCAATCCCAAATCCAAATCCGAAATAAAAAAACGAAAAGAAAAACAATATGTTCAATCCATCCCTGGATATAAATCCACCGAATCTCGTCTTCCTCTTCTGCCTCACTTCACCCATCACCCTTCCTCCTCACCATGGCTCACGTTCAGCAAAAGCCTTACAATGAGGACAAGCTCCCCCAGTTCACACCCATGAAGTGCGTTCCTACCATCTTGCTTTCCTTGCCACATCTACTGACCTGACTTTTTTTTCTCCTTGCTTCGTTCACTCCCCCCCCCCCCCCCCCCGCGCCTTTATCACTCACCCAACATCCCGGCTTCCCCTCTCACAATGTGGAATCGCTCCCATCACCATCTCCCAGCTGGTCCTTGGGCGAAATCCGCGCTGCCATCCCCGCCAAATACTTCGTGCGTGACACTGCTCGGGGTCTCCGACACGCTGCGCGCGACTTTGTTATTGGTGCCGTCTTTTGGTACTTGGCTACCTACATCGATCCCTTGGCCAAGTCGAAAGCCACCGTTGAAGCGTTGGGGACGATTGGCGCTGAGGTCTTCAGATGGTCACTTTGGTCCGTTTATTGGTGGTTCCAGGGTTTGAACTTCACCGGCATTTGGGTTATTGGACATGAAGTGAGTTTGGTTTTTCCCCCCTTCAACACGGCCTGTTGTTGCCGCGCCTGGGCGTGGTTCGATGCGATGCGTGGCCGTTCCTTCGAGGCCTTGACTATTAGCAAACCTACTGACCACAACACCGCTCTCTCTCTACTATCTAGTCTGGCCATGGTGCTTTCTCTGCCAACCGTACCGTTTGCGATATCGTCGGTTTCATTACCCACACCCTCATGTGGACTCCTTACTTCTCCTGGCGTATCTCCCATCATCGTCATCATTCCAACCACGCCTCGATGGAGAAAGATGAAGTGTATGTCCCCAAGACTCGTTCAGATCTTGGTATCCCTGAGGGACGCAATGAGGATATCGACTGGGAGCATTATTTGGGTGACACTCCTCTCTACACCCTCTACATGCTGGTTCGTCAGCAAGTACTTGCTTTCCCTGCTTACCTCCTCTTCAACGTCTCTGGCCAAAAGTCCTACCCCAAGTGGTGAGTTGAATCATTGGAAATGTTCATTCAATTAAGTAAGACGCTTAAAAACAATTCTTTCATTGATCAGGACCAACCACTTTGACCCCAACTCCGTGCTGTTCAACCCATCTCAACGTAATGCTGTTATCGCCTCCAATCTCGGCATCTTCGCAATGATTTGGGGAGTCACCTATGCGTCCACTGTCTACGGGACTGCCGAAGTGATCAAATACTACTTCTTCCCATGGCTCTGCGTTTCTCATTGGTTCATCATGATCACTTACCTCCACCACACTGATGAGAACCTCCCTCATTATCGCAAAGCCGAGTGGTCCTTCCAGCGCGGAGCTGCCTGCACTGTCGATCGTCCCTTCTTGGGCTGGCAAGGTCGATTCTTCCTGCACGACGTCGCGCACTACCACGTTATCCACCACTTCTTCCCTCAAATGCCATTCTATCACGGAGAGGCTGCCACCCAGCACTTGAAGGCGTTCATTGGCGACTATTACGTTCGCTCTGATCAGAATCCTTTCTCCGCGCTCTGGCAGGCATACAACAACTGCCAGTTTGTTGAGGATGAGGGTGACGTCGTCTTCTACAGGAACCGGAAGGGTGAAGCTTACAGGAGGCCGGCCGATCCTTGGTACACCCCTTCATCCAAGCCTGCAAAGGTTAGCGCTGAGTGAAGAATGGAAAGTTGGTTGTCGGGACTTGTTCGTCTTGCTCGATAATTTGCTTGCCTTTTTTTTTTCATTCTTGCTGTAGCCACTGTTTTCTTATCATCGCACATTCTCTCTCGATTCTTTTGCTTGCTGACTTCATAGAATTTCTCTTGCCCATTGTTTTATTACATAAGAATCTCTTCAAATAAAAATTACAGAAAGAGATCCTTGATTTAGACTGTAGTATTATTATGGATGTTGTACTTGGGTGTGATCCGGAGGTGTGAGTGGGTAAGGTTGG
This sequence comes from Cantharellus anzutake, assembly GCF_015039405.1. Classification (NCBI taxonomy): domain Eukaryota; kingdom Fungi; phylum Basidiomycota; class Agaricomycetes; order Cantharellales; family Hydnaceae; genus Cantharellus; species Cantharellus anzutake. The sequence goes on along the minus strand of NW_024067337.1, from coordinate 9,814 downwards.
GGAAATCACCATGAAGCGATGTCGAGGTAGGTTGAAAATTGATCAATGGAATGGCCGACGGGGGGTTGCGATGCTGGTGTTCTGCCTCGTACGCGATCCCCTATCTTCCGGATCTCCGACCAAGCAGTGCTAGGGATATTCTATAGTGATGGTTAACCTAGTGCCGGTTGTCAACTTTGACAAATATATTCTTGAGTCTATGGCATCGTGGATGTGTGTGTGTGTGTGCAGTTATATGTATAGGGTGCTCCGGGTCACGACTGTCAGACTTGTTGCAGACTGGGGTAAGTGCATTTGATGTCTATTCGCATTCATTAGGTGCGATGGATGAGAGGATGCGGATGGTATGTATGGGAAGAACTTCGTAGGAGGGGTAGAGGAGGGCCTGTCACTGTGGAAGCGAATGATTGCGGATGCGTGTAATAATCCCCGTACATGTACACCTATGGCTGAGCTGGCGAGGCACTTGTTTCGTATGTGGGCTTAGTAGCACGGTCTAATGAACACGAGGCCAGGGCTGCCATTAGGTCTGTACCAGGGGATGAGCCGAGTTGTTAACTCTCATGCTTACATCATCACTCATGGAATGGGCCGGTGCTGATTGTCGTGTCCCTCGATTTCGACAGCATGTAAGTATAGGCGTTTATTATTGTTAGCCTAGCTGCTTGCTGCGATCATCCCATGACGCCCATGACGTCCAACTGGGTTGGGTGCGTGTCTATGTATGAAGGGAATTTATTGGTTGATAGGGTTAATTTATGTTTGTGTACATAGCCAAGGGATAGTGTTATGCGTATTACTTTTCGCTAACGTACTATACGGTCGAAAGTGCGAAGATGGACAGGTACTTCCCTCTTTTCTGCCGGTCCTGTGGGTGTGAGTAAGGAGCCAGGGGCTTATTCAACTTGCAAAATGAAGGTTCGATTCGATATGACCGGCGGCAAGCCGCATGCGGGAGGGAGAAGAGAACACTCACCGCGCGTGGGCAGATTCAGAATCAGATTGGGCCATGTGAGATAGGTCCACGGGGTGCATCATACATCCATGGACCAGACTCAGTTTTTTTATTCTCGTCCCGGTTGAGTAATGCTCAGGTTGCGCAACCATGGCCGAGGAAGCTTTCCTTATGGGTGTATGTGAAAATTGGATTTGAGGAATATGTAGGTGTGGCGCTTGCGCGGAATCTCCCACCAATTCGCGACCTTAGTCGGCAATTTTGTTTGCTCGTTATGTGTATCGTCGCAACTCAACTACGAGTCACATTGCGTATCTTCTCGTTCGGCGCTTTTGTACATGCATGAAGGGACTTCTGGATCACCATGGATCGGAATAATCGCCGATGGGGGTCGAAATCGGGAGATACACGGTGTGTGGATCGCGCGCGAGGGAAGGTTTGCATGGTGATATAGTTACCGGTCATCATACTATCGCCTTGAGTGGTTGGACAGGGCACGCGGTCCCTCATTGCCGATTTTTTTGTGCACTGACGTTGGAACTCGCGGGCCCCGGCCTGTGCCTGAATTGGTTTGGGAAGTGCGCGCAGTGTGAATGTGGTTTACTCTCATACTCACACTAATCATTTTCTGCAAACCCAAATTGTATGCGGATCGTGCCGAGCCCGTGCTGCAATTAGTATGATGAAGTTGCTTTGCTGTTGACGGTCGTGATCTGCTATATGGCTAGGCAGGATCCCAGCCTCTACTATATGGGTGTCTACTCATCAAGTTGTGGTCTTAGGGGCCATCGGGATGTCACTGTGTTCTTACTGAATTTTTGGGACCAATGTGGCCATTACTACAACGGATTCCACGCTGCGATCGTCGCGGGCAATCTCCCTTTTATGCTACACTGGTGCGTCCTTTATGTGGGCCCACATATGTTGGACATCGGGATGTGTGCATCTGTGTCGTATTCTGGGGTAACGGTACGTGCGGCCTGGTCCAGCGCAAAGGATGCCTCCAAGATTCACACCTCCTGAGGTGGCGATTTGATCAGAGGGATTTTTAGTACGATTTTCGCATCGCATCACGCCGCGTTCCGCGCATCCTCGTCACTATTAGTGGCACCGCTTCTCACCCATTCATTGTTGTCTAATTTCGTCTGTCGTGGGTTGAACCTTGGGAGTGCTGAACTTCTCTCTCGAGCTTAGTATTGGAGTCGAGGGCTCCGAGAGAGCCAAAAACAAGCCAAAAACAACCGACTTGTTTACGGTTGCCCAGCAGGGCTAGGTTGACTTTTGCATCCGACTCAAGCGCCACGCGTCGCGCACCCAGACTTTCTGTGCACCACCACCACTACGCGTCTATACATAAGTTAATCGCGTTTTAGCCATTCTGGCGCTGTTGTGAACATTCTCGGCGTCACACTGTTACTTTTTCACGCTTTTTTCGGAGCGAAACTCGTGCATTGCATACCTGCACTCTGAGCCCACCACCGTGCGTTTATACATAAGTCAATCGCGTTTTAACGACTCCAGCGCTGTTATGGGCATACTAGGCACCACCCCATCACTTTTTTTCAGCCTTTTGGATCGAAATTCATGCATTGCATCCTTGCACTTTGAACTTACGGCTGCGCATCTATACCTACTCTATACTTGCATCACCTAGGTTTTAGCAACTCTAGTGTTATTGTAAGCATATTAAGTGACGTGGACTATGCTTCTTCATTGTCTCAGGACAAAATTTTTTCGTAGGGCTAGTTCAAAATTTGCATCCAAGCCACTTTGAGCCACATCTACACATTTGTATGTAGGTCAATCATATTACTAACAACTCCATCATTATAAGGGCATTAATAACTTTGTAATTATTGCCTACCATAGTCGCTGCCCTGGTGCCTCCTATTACACATTACAAGTAGAATGCAGAGAGGCCCTAATCCATCTGGGAATAACCAGTATGGTAAAAAAGGCATGGCTCTGTTTCTACATATTAATTCTGTCTAACACTGTGGCAGTGGTGAACTTCTCTGAAAGGAGGATGGATGGGAAATAAGGTATGCTTTTGGTCTTCTGTTAACCAAACTTGTTTCCAACCTTTGCCTATGTGCTGAGTGTAAGGAATGGTAATCCCACCCCTTACTCTCCATCTCAATTCTATGTGTCTCATAATAAACATGTATAAACAATGTATATACAATAATGTGGGAATTTGGGAAAAGGCAACTAAGCTTTTTTCCTCCCCATCATTGAATAATCATAGCTCTATACAGCTTAATATTTGACGAACTGAGGACTGAGGCTCCCTGGGGTTGGAACCTACACCAACCCCTTACACTGAGTGAGTGGACAGTAAAGTGCTGAAAGGCTGCCCTTGGCATCTATGCAAGTGGCAGGATGTCAGGGATGTGGGAAACATTACCATGGTTCACTGTCAGCGACTGTTAAGGTCCACTGTGTCAGGAATGTGTCAGACATGTATCTGGATGATGTTATGGAAATGGGATTTTAGCCTCTTATAGGCTCTATGCAGTACAATATCATGTGATATGTATATAATAACAACTGAACCAACAACAATCACCAAAATCCACACTTTGTTAATGTCATTGTAAAGACAACTGTTAAACCTCTATTACATTAACTGTAACACTATTTCGATGTCATGGCCACTCCCTGCACCTGGATGCTATAGAAATGGGCCAATTAGGCCCCATTTTTATAACAGATGATCTGCAAGGTGCACGAAGTCATCTGGGCTCATAAGGTCAGAGGGGTGGGACTTCAGCTTCAGCAACTCAGGTGGAGCACTGCGCTTCGTTCTTACAGGGTTGTCCCAATTTCAGACAGGAGCCTTACGATGTAGAGAAGAGACAAGGTGGGGAAATCCAAGTCAATATATGAACTGAGGTATTATAAGCACAACTAACTAAATAGGACCAGCCTGGAAGGAGTGGTGGATCAAGCACAATATTAATGAATGAAGAAATAGACAAATGGTTAATATCAGCAAACCTTTCCAACAAAAGGGAATAAGGAAACAAGGAATGGAAAGGGGGAACAATAGTCCACGAGCGAACAAAAGAGAAAAAGGCCATCTGGCTGTCTAGCAAGCTGTCTGGCTGGTGGGAAACCTTGGTTGGAAGGTATGCGCATGGGGAGAAAGTGTGGATGAGGGTGATGGGTGGACGGATGATGATGGCAGCAGGTGGGATGGGCCAAGTGGCACTAGGATGCGTTGATGGAAGTGGTGGATATGCCGGGTTGTGACACACTGTCTCAGCATAACAGCCCGTTAAGGGCAGGGTTTTGGTCTCAACAACTCATCCATGAGTGTCGTGCCTTGTTCTTGATGTGGCCCTGATATTTCAGGGTACAGGGGGTGCAACTGAGTCAGACAAGACAAGACACACAGGGGGTAACCCTAGTTGATTTTCAAACTGAGGTATGAGGTAGCTTACAACCGGTATTTAAGTATAATGGAATGAATGGGAATTAGTCACCAGATCTCCCAGAGATTGCAGGTGGCTTTAAGAAAGGATGAAAACAAACAAAGAATGTGGGAGAACGACGGCCATGCATGGCCATCAAGAAAACAAGAGTAAATAGGGAATGAATGTAGGCCCATCATGGGCTGTGAAAACAGTACCTAAGATGGGGAAGGGTGATGGGCTCATCCACTCTATAGAAGGAGGGGGCGATAGGCTATTGCCGCTGCACCCTCGGGATTTTCCGGGCTTGAAAAAAAGAGAAAAATCACACCTTTCTAACGGTACTAATCATTTGAAATCTGGTTCAGCCGTTGAAAAGTTATAAGCGTCGACATTTCTGCACCCTGCACCCTTGACCTGAAGCCTGGATGTTTTCTGGGTCAGTTTTGAGAATTATGGGCGGCAATAGGCATTCCAGGTAGCTGTAGGCGAGATCTACAAGATAAAAAAAAGAGCATGTGAATAGCTGCTCTAGGTAAGGAGATATGGGAAAAATAAAATTTAGAGGAAAAAAAGAATAAATAAATTGATAAGTGGACGAAAAAAATAGGGAAAAATGCGGGGTGTTCTGGGGTGGAATATGGTAAGCAAATAGAATGGGAAGATATTTTATTTGTAATTTTTTGGGGAAGTTTTTTTTCGAGGGTGCAGGAGGGTGCAGAGGGTGCAAGTGAGGGTGCAAGTGAAATTAAAAGTGAAATATCTTAGTGAAGAAAATAGATATAAATATGGGGGTGTTTTTCAGAGTGATATATTTAGGAGAGAGAATGGAATGGAATTTTTAAATAATTTTTTTTGGAAAATAAATTTTGAGGGTGCACTCGGGTGCAGTGAGGGTGCAAGTGAAATAAAAGTGGAATAAGTTTTGACTGGATGGATGAAAATTGAAATGGTTGATAGGGTTAGGAAGGTGTGATTTTAGTGAAAATTATAAAATGAAAAAAAGAGAAGTGGCTGTGCACTTTTTTGCACAGCCACAGAGGAAAAATTTTGATAGGAAGAAAGTGGAAGGTGAGAAAGTCGGGAGAAGAGGTTAGAACTTGAGTTGAGAAGGACTTGAGAAGACAATAACACAAGAACACAACAATGCGACAACGTGACAACACGACAAGGTGACAACTAAACAACTAGACAACTAGACAACTAGACAAGGGAAGAAGCAAAAATGGAAAACTGTTGAACTAAAAAAAGTGAGAACTGAAGTTTGAAGTGTGAGTTTCGAAGCTAAGAAGGTGAACTAGACAAGGTAAGGAGCAAAAATGCGGAACTGTGGAAGTAAAAAGTGGAGACTTGAGTTTGAAGTCTCACTTGAGTGCAAGAACTAGAGAACTAGACTTGGGAAGAAGCAAAACTAAGGAAGTAAAAAAAGTTGGAAGTTCAGTTTGAAGTGTGAGTTTGGAAGCTAAGAAGGTGAACTAGACAACTAGACAAGAAGACGAGGCTGGTGACAAAAATGTGGAACTGTGGAAGGAAAAAAAGTGGGGACTTGAGTTTGAAGTGTGAGTTTGGAAGGCAAAGAGCGAAACTGTGGAAGTAAAAAAAGTGAGAAGTTCAGTTTGAAGTGGAACTAGACCTATCTAATCACAGTGGGTATTATGAATCATAATACTTGTGCCATGGCGATTTTTTGGTATCATAAAAAAGAGAAAAATCACACCTTTCCAACGGTGTAACGGGAATGGAAGTCCGGTAAACGGTTCAGGAGTTATGGCCAATTCATTGTCGTGCCCAGTCGTGCCCTAGTCGTGCCCTATCGTGCCATTGGCCAGTACTCGGCCAGTTCTCAATATTATGAAATATAAACGAGTGTCCAAAGGCCGTATGGATCTCCTTTACAAGATGCAAAAAAACCCCGAGCGAATAGCTGCCACGGTTACTGAGTTATTGAGGAAACAAAGTTGTGCCCTGAGTTTTAGTGTTTGAGCCCACTCTATAGAAGGAGGGGGCGATAGGCTATTGCCGCTGCACCCTCGGGATTTTCCGGGCTTGAAAAAAAGAGAAAAATCACACCTTTCTAACGGTACTAATCATTTGAAATTTGGTTCCGCCGTTGAAAAGTTATAAGCGTGGACATTTCTGCACCCTGCACCCTTGACCTGAAGCCTCGATGTTTTCTCGGTCAGTTTTGAGAATTATGGGCGGCAATAGGCATTCCAGATAGCTGTTGGCGAGATCTACAAGATGAAAAAAAGAGGATGTGAATAGCTGCTCTGGGTAAGGAGATATGGGGAAAATAAAATTTGAAGGAAAAAAATAATTAATAAATTGATAAGTGGACGAAAGAAATAGGGAAAAATGCGGGGTTTTTTGGAGTGGAATATGGTGAGAAGATAGAATGGGGAGATATTTTATTTGTAATTTTTTGGGGAAGTTTTTTTTCGAGGGTGCAGGAGGGTGCAGAGGGTGCAAGTGAGGGTGCAAGTGAAATTAAAAGTGAAATATCTTAGTGAAGAAAATAGATATAAATATGGGGTGTTTTTCAGAGTGATATATTTAGGAGAGAGAATGGAATGGAATTTTTAAATAATTTTTTTTGGAAAATAAATTTGGAGGGTGCAGGAGGGTGCAGTGAGGGTGCAAGTGAAACTAAAAGTGGAATAAGTTTTGACTGGATGGACGAAAATTGAAATGGTTGACAGGGTTAGGAAGGTGTGATTTTAGTGAAAATTATAAAAGGAAAAAAAGAGAAGTGGCTGTGCACTTTTTTGCACAGCCACAAGACAATTTTTGATAGGAAGAAAGTGGAAGGTGAGAAAGTCGGGAGAAGAGGTTAGAACTTGAGTTGAGAAGGACTTGAGAAGACAATAACACAAGAAGACAACGATGCGACAAGGCGACAACACAACAAGGTGACAACTAAAGAACTAGACAACTAGACAAGGAAAGAAGCAAAATGGACAACTGTTGAACTAAAAAAAGTGAGAAGTTCACTCTATAGAAGGAGGGGGCGATAGGCTATTGCCGCTGCACCCTCGGGATTTTCCGGGCTTGAAAAAAAAGAGAAAAATCACACCTTTCTAACGGTACTAATCATTTGAAATCTGGTTCAGCCGTTGAAAAGTTATAAGCGTCGACATTTCTGCACCCTGCACCCTTGACCTGAAGCCTCGATGTTTTCTCAGTCAGTTTTGAGAATTATGGGCGGCAATAGGCATTCCAGGTAGCTGTAGGCGAGATCTACAAGATGAAAAAAAGAGCATGTGAATAGCTGCTCTGGGTAAGGAGATATGGGAAAAATAAAATTTGAAGGAAAAAAATAATAAATAAATTGATAAGTGGACGAAAGAAATAGGGAAAAATGCGGGGTTTTTTGGAATGGAATATGGTGAGGAGATAGAATGGGGAGATATTTTATCTGGAATTTTTTGGGGAAGTTTTTTTTTGAGGGTGCACTCGGGTGCAGAGGGTGCAAGTGAGGGTGCAAGTGAAATAAAAAGTGAAATATCTGAGTGGAAAAAATAGATATAAATATGGGGTCTTTTTCAGAGTGATATATTATAGGTTAAAAAAGGTCTCTGGTTCGGGGTTGTGGAGAGGGTTGGAGATCTCCCAGACCAATATCACATTTGTAGCAAGTTACCAAATAGCTTGAAGACAGAGGTGAACAACTTGGAATGTATCTACATCGTACTTTTGTTCGCGAGCAAAACAACGACAATCATCATCCGAATAATAATAATAATAATATCAGATATTTATTCTGTTCACAAACACAAATACAACATACAACATCAATCGTACTTTTGTTCATGAACATAAATACGAGTGGGTCAGTTAAATGGTACACACCAACTTTGCTCATATTTGTGGAAGAATAATAATTGACAAGGTTGTTTTACTGTTCATCAGTACGACTTCCACAATAAGTTAGCATAATATAGTAAAGAAACAGCCTGATGAGAAATTTCCATTGAGTGAATGATAGTCTGGATGGTGGGCGGCACGGCCTTCGGCCGTGCACCATCCAGACTATCATTCACTCAATGGAAATTTCTCATCAGAGCAAAATCTTCAATCACTCCCACCTTCCAGACAAAACAGGGCTTGTGCAGATCACTATGGTAACTGAAGCATCCTCAGTTTCTTGTTCAACATCAACTGTGTGGAGAGAGGGTGTACCAACATGATTTCTTTGTGTGTGGTGACAAGGTCATACTGAACCAGACTCGTACCCAGTCGGAGGGAGCTCTGTGGACATGCAAAATAATAGCTTTTTTACGCAATGTAAATAAATGTTCTGTCATGAACCCACCTGGGGAAGATCCGAAGCGCTACCCAGGTGGGTGTGTCTGATGGAGCTCGATGTTCCGGGTCATCCGATGGTGGGTCAGGGACAGACCAGAGGTGGGGCAGAGCTCCGAGGTGATGGGGTGTTGAAGGGACTCGGCTTCATGTCAGGGACGCGTCCGGGGTGGTGTCAGGGCCCGGCCCTCATTCCGTGACGGGCCCAAGGGGATCCTCCGAGTCGCTGGGGTATCTAGTCCCAGTCCGAGGTCTTCAAACTCACTGAGGGGGCTAGCCCCAGCCTTCACAGGAAATGAGTTGCTGCACATTTAGGAAGTAGCTTAGTTACACTTGCCTTCACAGGAAATGAGTTGAGAAGAAGGGTAACCTTCTCAACCTCCTGTGAAGCCGCTACAAATGGGAGCCGGGAACTATACAGTTTTCGGCTCTTTGCCGACTTTCCATAATTGGCACCCCCCCGTGGGAAGATTCTGGGCGAGCAGCTCGCCCAGAAAGTTCCCACGGTTGTGGCTGTGATGGTTTCTGGGCGAGTAACTCGCCCAGAACGTTCCCACGGTCTGCATGCATGCGGGATTGTGGAACAGTGAAGGGAAAAATAGGAGAAAATGGGGGAAGGGTACCTGAGGGTGTGTGGGGTCAGGGGCTGTGCCCTGACAGGTGGAGGGGGCCCGGCTGTAGCGCCCGATGGAGGGACCCTCTCGGGGGACGAAGCGGGCGCGCGTACTGACGGGCCCGATCTGGGACTGTAGTCCCTGGCCACTTAGACTGAAGTGGAAAACGTGAATTGTTATTAAAAGGAAGAACTACACTACTTACCTGAAGTGGAAAACGTGAGAAGAAGGTTACTTCTTCAGTTCCCACTTCAGGTACATTTATGTACATGCGGCTTGGGTCACATGACGGGTGCCATGTCATCTACGGAGATAGCCGTGGCCATCCGGGTGTCCCCGCGGGGGATCCCGAGGGCGTCCGCTGCAGGTGCGCATGCTGGGCATAGCGGGAAGTCGTCCGGGGTGTCCGAGCCGGACGGGTCAACAGTACAATGATACAAGGGAAGGTGGTCCGTGTAAATAGAAAGAATAAACAGAAAGGGAGAGTGAAATAAAGGAGAAAGAGGAAAGAGGGAAGAGGGAGGAAA
>NW_024067336.1:0-51347 GCF_015039405.1 Cantharellus anzutake | reverse complement strand
GTTGGCGACCCTAGATTTAGTACGTCGTGACCGACGAGGTTGCAAAGGGGTAGGCACGAGGTGAACCTCAGTTTGCTCTCGGCTTTGTTGTTGATCAAGATCGTCGACTTCAAGACTCTGAGGACGGGCTCGCTTCTTCCCCTGAGTGCTGGATACCAACCCACTCTCCCTAGTAGGCTGGAATGCTCTAGGAGATACACTAGCAGTTACGGCAGGCTTCGCTGACACAAGTGGAGCAGCAGGGACAAACGACTGATGCTGCGAATCAAGACGTTTTGGTTTGCCAGGCTTTCACAAAGGGGGGGTGAAATAAGCCACCTTGATTAAAATAGTGTGGTGATCCGCTTTCTCGAGGTAGTAGCCAAACTGATACGTTTCTGGAAGGCCCGGGCCCATAAAACATGAGAGCAATGCTCGCAGAGATTAACGTTTCGCCATACTCACTTCCACGAAATACATCAACCCCAGAAGTCTTCTTCATTGATGAAGGTCCAGGAGCGACCGCCGCGCGGTCTTCAGCCTCTATCTTTGGACCTATGCTTCAGCGTAGGGACGCTCGATCAGTTTTGTCTGGAGCATTGTCCTAGAGAGTCGGGCCATACAGGTACCGCATATCTTCTACCACTTGTTCGAGTGTGCTCTGAGTCATCCACTCCGTGTGTCCGTTCTGGTCGTCCAGATGCAGGAACACGGGAAGGATAGTTTGCGTATCAACACGTAAGTACAATAGGTTTCTAGAGCGGAAAGCAGGCATGCCAGCAATGTATAATGTGGATGACAGCTAGGCAGGTTACCAGCCTCTATTGGGATAGAGATGACAGCACCGTCAATAGTCATAACTTAGTGAAATACAATTCAATTCCCAACCGCTTAGCGCTTAGGCCCCGCCAGACACTACTATTCATTGGTATTCTCGCAATTGTTGGAAAGAATGCATTTAAGGCTTTCTCTATTAGTTACAGAGCTCTCTGCAGCGAGTCACACGTATGTTGACCCCTTTTGCAATATACTTGACAGCGATCATTTCCCTCCAGCACATGGCGCCCTCGGCTCAATCGGAAAATTTATGTTTTGGAGCTGAGCATTCTAGCCAGAATGAGCGTCTGCAACATCAGCGTCGAGCCTGGTGCTCGCGGTGGGATAATTGCACCAGGCGAGACCAGTCGCATCCAAGGGGGATGAATGGGGGGCACGCTGTGGCACCACGATAGGGCAAGTTCGACACTAGAAGGATCTTTCCCACGAATACATGGGAACATTGCCCAAGGATACCGTTCCGCGGATTGCTAGAGCGGATCAGGTCATGGTCCCACGTTTCCGATGACCCGCTAATGCGGTTTGCTCCGAGCAACTTGAAGCTCACCTTCACATATGTGGATTGCGTGGCGGAAATAGACCAATGTGTCCACGATCACCACCAACCAAGCTACCGTGAGAGCCTTGGCAACGCTCCGAAACGTCAGTGTTGCTGAAGCGAACAGAACCAATCAGGGGACATGTAATTGGAGCCGGGGCCCAACATTATTTTTTACATTCGGGTCGCAGGTTCGGACAGGACATATCAGTTAATTGCACACCGGGTATATTGAAATGACAGGCCATAACCTTGTGGCGGTAGACATGCAGGGGCTTTGTCGACACCAACTTGTTGTGTCAGGTGACCACTTCTCTGGGCCCTCCGATCGGGCCGAAGCTTGACCAGTTTCCCCAAGCTATAACATCCCTGACATCGGGCCCTTTTTGTCCATTCTCCTTTATCTTCTCCCTAGCCCCCTATCGAATAAGAACTCCAAATGCCAGCCCCAGCTCCAGCACCTCGCACACTGTACGATAAGGTTTGGGACGACCATGTCGTGTGAGTTGGACTAAGCATGTTGGACAATGTCGTTGTACTGAGGCACTGGGTCAGACACCAGCAAGAGAGTGGGGAGACGCTCATTTACATCGATCGGTGAGAAACAAACATTGTTAGCACTTAAATCGATCGACTTCCCCGCGCTCTAGTCACCTTGTACACGAAGTTACGAGTCCCCAAGCCTTCGAAGGCCTGTGGGTATATAACACATTTTCCAGTGGATTTCTCATTCAAGTTCGCTTTGAAGCCGAACCGCTGGGCGGCCAGTACGCAGGCCCGATTGTACATTAGCCACCGTCGATCACAATGTTCCGTAAGCCTTCACCCTCAAGCCTCCAGAGAACTGACGCCAATACTAGTTTTGACCTGTTAGAACTATCTCCCGCAAAAACTTTACTGACGTGAAAACTTTCATCGACGAGCCAGAGTCCCGCGCTCAGTGTGTTGCACTTGAGGAAAATGTCAAAGAGTTGGGCTTGACATATTTTGGGATGTCAGACAGAAGACAAGGTATGATCACCGCTTCTAGCAAGGCTCTGCATTTGTTCATCTGTGTCGGTATTTTGATTAGGTATTGTCCACATCATTGGTCCCGAGCAAGGATTCACAGTGAGTGGACCATCACTTATCCAAAATTCAGGTGCTCACACTTATATTGTCGTAGCTCCCTGGCACTACCTGTGTCTGTGGCGACTCACATACCTCAAGTATGTTGCTCCCTATATCTGCCCAATACTCAAAGTGATCATTCCCCCTTCAGCACATGGGGCCTTCGGCTCGATTGCCTTCGGGATTGGCACTTCCGAAGTCGAGCACGTCCTTGCTACGCAAACTCTCTTGCAGAGGAAATCAAAGAACATGCGAATAAAGGTCAATGGAACCCTCCCTCCCGGTTGCGCTTCCAAAGATGTTATCTTGCACATTATCGGGAAAATTGGGACAGCTGGAGGCACCGGTTGCGTCATCGAGTACGCGGGGAATGTTTTCGAGGAGATGAGCATGGAAGCCCGAATGAGCGTTTTGCAACATGAGTATCGAGGCTGGTGCTCGCGCCGGGATGGTTGCCCCCGACGAAGTTACGTTTAAGTACCTTAAGGGCCGTCCGCTCGCACCCAAGGGGAAGAATGGGAACGCGCCGTGGCATATTGGCGCACGCTTAAATCGGACCAAGGCGCTAAGTTTGATATTGAAGTGAACATACGCGCGGAAGATATCGTTCCTACCATCACATGGGGGACCTCGCCTCAGGATGTCGTTCCGATCACTGGAGTTGTCCCGGACCCTGCCTCCTTTACTGATCCTATTAAGAGATCCGGCGCCGAACGGGCGCTGGCTTACATGGGCCTCATACCGCACACACCAATGCAAGATATTGACGTCGACACGATCTTCATTGGCTCGTGCACTAACAGTCGCATCGAGGATTTGCGGAGTGCTGCTCAAGTCATCATCGCAGCCACTTCTGCTGATCCATCCATCAAAGTTCCAGGCAACGTTCACGCCATGATTGTTCCCGGTTCTGGCCTCATCAAACAACAGGCTGAGGCAGAGGGCCTGGATGCTGTCTTCAAGCGTGTTGGCTTTGACTGGAGAGAGGCTGGCTGTTCGATGTGCTTGGGTATGAATCCCGATCAACTTTCACCTGGCGAGCGCTGTGCCAGTACGAGCAACCGAAACTTTGAAGGAAGACAAGGGGCGGGAGGCCGCACTCATCTGATGAGCCCTGCGATGGCTGCCGCCGCTGCTCTCACCGGGAAGTTGACGGATGTGCGCATATTCTTGAAGAAGGGGTCAAATCTGGATCAAACGAAGCTCAAAGTGACAAGCGCGTTCGATTACCTCACGGATGAGGTGCTACCCCCACCTAAGCCTGTGCCCCTCTCGGATTCACCGTCAGCAGCAGCGTCGGCGGCTAGAGCGAACTCGACAGAAACTGATTCTGTATCAGTTGCCGCGACTTCGTCAGCCGTTCCCCATTCACCATTGTCAAAGGTGTCTCTGCGCCACTGGACATTGCCAACGTCGATACCGATATGATCATCCCTAAACAATTTCTCAAGACGCTAAAGCGTACTGGTTTAGGGGACGCCCTATTCCATACTTTAAGGAAGGATCCAAAGACTGGTGAGGCAACGGAGTTTGTTCTCAATCGATCACCGTATGACAAGGCGGTCATTCTCGTGTGCACTGGGCCAAACTTTGGGTGCGGCAGCAGCCGTGAACACGCGCCGTGGAGTTTGTAAGCGATTTACGTCACACCTTTCTGAGTTGCGGATGACTGAAGATCATGCACTTATCAGGAATGACTTTGGTATCCGAGCCGTGATCGCCCCATCCTTTGCTGAAATCTTCAAGAGCAACATGATGCAGAATGGCATGCTTCCGGTCACCCTCCCACCTGAAGAGTGTAAGAAAATAGCCGATCATGCCCGTTCCGGAAAGCATCTCGAGGTCGATCTCGAGAAATGCGAAGTTCGACGCGATGGTGAGGAACCCGCTATCCCGTTCCAAGTGGATTCCTTCAAGCGTCACTGTTTACTGAACGGTCTGGACGGTATTGGTTTAACGTTGCAAAAGCAAGAGTTCATCAAGAAATTCGAGGAGAAACGGAGCGAGGTGTGGCCCTGGCTCGACGGCTTTGGGTATGCCAAAGGTGGTGGACGAGTCCCCGAAGTCCCGGTATCGAAAACAGGGAAGAAATTCGACTGGTGACAATTGACGGTTCTTTTGTTGTTCAATCGGTTGGAAGCCTCTGCGGTAGAAATGTATATCTAAGGACGATCATTACGACGACGTTGTATGCTGTTAGATCTAGGGGATTGATTGAGCAAGAACTGTTACCCATCACCCCGTCTCCAAGGTCGCAGAATTCAAGTCCAGGATATGAAAGATATTCCAGACAAGTGGTTTCCTTGCGAACGTAGTCGGGAGCATCTCAAGGCGAACTACTTTTGCTCAAGAACTGCCCATTCCTTAGTACGGTGGCTGGATTCCTCAGACGCGGTTCACTAGGAGCTTCAGTCGCAGGCTCTAATTTATATTTATTAAGCTGTCCCAAGTGTTTGACTCCGCGCGCAATCCTCACGTATTTGCGACTTCTGCCTGCTACAAGTATTGCACCAATATATGCACTACAGTACGTGCTCTGCATCGCTGTCACCTGCACAGCATTCGATCCAAGCATTGTTACACGAACCAATCCACGCTATTTACATTGAACGTTACGGTACGGGAGATGAAGGTGTGTGCGTTCCGGCTGGTAGGGTGTTACGTTGTACACAGAGAGGGTACATGGCGTACAAAAGTCCTTTGGATGCATGAAGATCAGTCAATCATGTATTAGACCAGAGGGGAGGATAGTGCTTACAGAGGGCACGTTTGAATGGAAATGCGGAAAGGTTTGCCAAGTCATCACGAGGTTTGGGACCATCTCCGAGATAACCAACACGAATGCTACTCTATCGAGGTGGGCTCACAGAAGTGGTTGAATTAGCCTTTAGATGCAAGGTGATTACAACCACGAACCTGGACACAGACATGGACATCGCAAATGGAGTTCGAGGTGAAATAGTAGGGATATGGGCGGATCGCTGAGAAGAAACACCAACATCCAGTGGTGTCCAAGACATGAAGTTCCCTCCCAGTTACACTGTCGTCGAGTTGGAGAGGTATCGTGGACCTCAAATAGAAGAACTGGGCGAATCGACGATAATTCAACGCGATGGAAATCACTATATACTATGCAAAATGGAGATACGAAAGTTATCCAAAAAAGACAGATGACGACGGATGTTGCTTACGCTTTTGCAGATTACCATGCACAAGGGCAAATCATAGAATATCTATGGGTAGACATTGGAACACCACTGAGAGGAACCCATACACCTTTCAACGCGTATGTAACATTATGAAGAATGCAATGATATGCGAACATACGGGATTTCAAAGACACATTGTCCACGAAGACACCGTTCGAAGCTCTTGAAAGATGAACGATCAAAGTCACTAGGTGAAACCCAGAATGAAATTGAACAACGTCAGCTCAAGCAGGACGTATACATGCCTGATCTTGCGACAAGACTAGCGAAGAGCCTCGACACGACTCGATACTAAGTACACAAGCAGTGTGTTTTGTTATACCCCGATGAACTCTTCAGGTAGTCAGGGACATTGCAGCTAGCTGGGGTGACAGAAACAAAAGAACAACTGAGAAACCAAGGTGGGCGTGTGAAGACAGCAAGTAGGGGAAGACGGGCAAGACAAAATTCTGCGAGAGCAGGGATCCACTTGATCAGCACAACTGAACGGACGCGGCGTTACAGCATGCAGTGAGGCAGTGAGGCTGACAGCGGGTACGGCGCAACGGGTACGGTGCAGCGGACGCGTAAGAGTCCCAAGCGTACAGCGAACGCAAAAGGAGAAAAAGGTAGCTAGAGCATTGGTGCCGGGGCACCATGGCACACAAACCTAATTTAATCTCGTACCTCCATCAAATCACAATTTGCGGGTTGCTGTATTACATTACATCTTCAGCGTATGAAAGAT
The DNA here is from genome assembly GCF_015039405.1 of Cantharellus anzutake. NCBI lineage: Eukaryota > Fungi > Basidiomycota > Agaricomycetes > Cantharellales > Hydnaceae > Cantharellus > Cantharellus anzutake. The sequence continues at coordinate 44,947 of NW_024067336.1, read as the reverse complement.
ATACAGGGTGTCCCCTAGCAGAATTTCTTTGGGACCTAACGTTCGTTCTCGCCCCCGAATAAGCCAAAATCAACTATCTTGAATGATCCAACTGCCTTGGCAAACGTGGATTTCGTCTCCTCTACGTTTACCTCGGCTCCCACGATTGTAGTTTCAGGGGAGTCAGTCTTCACGGGGATATTGCAGCTCAGCACTAGATCGATGTTATATTTGTCTAGACGCCAGAGAGCCAAAAGGATCAGGACATCATCTGCTGTTGTTCGGTTGAATTTTTTGATGCGCTGGGTCCCACTGAGGAGGATCGGAGCTGGACGCTCCTGAGTTGAGGGTTCGCTCGAAGGTATTATTTGTTCTATGGATTTATTATTTTGTGCATCATTGTCATGCGCTAGCGAATCGAAGTGGAACCTTGTGAAGTCAGCTGAACGATTAAAGAAGAGCTTATGGGGAACGTACTTCGCCGCCTCTAAAAGATTATCTTCTTCAACTTTCTCGAGGATTTCGACTATGAACGTCACATCGTCCACGGGTGAGAGAAAAACCTCCTGGTTATCTGGTATTTGGCGCAAATCCCTAGGGTGGCGCACATTCAGACGGTGAATGCAAATCCAACACTAGCATGAACAGGCATCTACTGACGACGCATCAATAAAAGCTTCAGGGAGCTCAGTAGTGATGGCCCCGCCAAATAATTGACGAACTGCTAGAGACATAGGCGCCATGAGATCTACGACGTGGTAGATCTCGATAACAAAGCTTCGACCGAGGTTTTATTTGGACCGAGGAACGCGCAATGGAATTTCGTTCGAACATGAAGTGGGTGACTTTGCTGATTCGCTGGCAAAGCAAGGCACATTAATCCCCTTCCGAAAGGGCAAGCGTTCATACATAAGTGCCACTCAAAAATAAATGCATCAGATACTGGTACACACGCCCGAAGCAAGTTAAACCATCGGAGTACTAGGCGTGGAATTGCATTAAACGGTGTTCCTCTAATAAGTGCCTGTTGGGGTTAGCAGTCCAAGACAATAGTCCACTGGCCAACGGCATCCAGTTACCGATCCGGCGGGACCAAGGCACGTAAGCCAAAATTGTAAGTTGCTTGTTTCACGCTTTGTCTTATTAACTCATGTTTTGTAATGCCTGCGCTCGGTTTCAGACCTCACGCTTTGTTCTTCATGTTTTCCACATGATAATCATCATGTATATAAGCCAGGCCTGCTCGCGAAGGGGCACGATATCTATCGTATCGCGCGATCGATATCGTGCTCAGTGATCGCGACTGCTAGCTGCGTATTACAGTCCTTACGTTTTAGTTACCTTGCACAACTTCGCATCGGTCATGCCTTCCTAGGCCAATAATTATTATTGTGAGACAAGGCCAAGGGGCCTTCGGCTATGTCTTGATACCACCTCTCCCCTGCATGTCCTCCCCCATCTTGCGTAAATCGATTTGCACTGCTAAGTCTTCTGACGTTGCACTCTCGTGTGCTGCGGCAAGATTGGACTAAGTGGGTCTTCCGGACTAACTCTTTGTGGATCAGAGAGAAAACGCTGTCGCACACCGGAGGCTCTTGAAAGAGATGGCCATGGAGTTATCTGGCCTCTTTCAGTACGGGACTGTAATACTGTTCAGAAGAATACTTGCGCGAGGTGATGGGGCATACAGGAGGACCAAAGGATCTAGTTACTACTGTGAAGAATCGATCACCGATCACGGAGACGACTCCAGTGATGTCGAAGTCCACATTCACGGTGGTATCAATTGTCGAAGTCGAGCTTCCATCGCGCTAACATGGTTGGCGAGGGAACGTTCCAAGGCATTCGGATCCAAGGCGAGAGATGCTGTTTGGTCATCAAAGTTCTTTTCAATTCGCCGGACGTGTCCTCAAGTGAAGTGGGAGATGACAGTGGAAAGCAGTCTTTCAAGCCCACGGAAAAACCGAGGAGGCATGCAGTAAAAAGTGAATTCACTGGCCTAAAGGTTTTTCGGAATTAAGTGGCGTGTGCGGCACTCCACGCGCGATTGGGACGCCGGATAAAATCAAGACGAATAACAAGGTAATCTATCCAATCGATCCGAACTTAAAGTAAGTCTGATATAGCTTTCTGGAAGCACTCTTTTTCCAGAACGAGCGTTCGTGCAGAGAGTGACATTACGAAACCTGGAGGTGATACCCAGGGCTTCTCACCGAACGGGTGAGAGAGTTTAAAAATGGCGCTATGTCAAGAGGCGTGCCATTAGAAAACCAGGTATACGACGATGAGATACAACACCATTCGCAGTCAGTACGCGTTTAATCTGATCAGCGATCGGGCTCAATGGTTGTTCGGCTTTAAGAAGACTACTCAGGCAAGCATGCAACAGGACGAAAATGATAGTCCTTCGAATGTTGTGGCCCATTCATGAAGGAGGGAATCGAAAACTGAGAAAGAGGTGTGGTTGAGGCACGACGGCGTCGACGCGTTCCGCGCACATTACGTTGGTCTCACTTTCCTCACTTATCTTGAATGCATCGCGTAGAGCCTGAAGCGACGCCAAGCCCAGTCTAGACATCAGAAAGTCTGCGGAGATACCATCACCTCATTCGCAGTCGCAGATCAATGTAGGGAGGAAAGCAGTGTTGAACTTGAGAGTCGAGCACTTCCCCCAACTGAGTCCATTTATGTCAGAGTAGATCAGGCTGGCAGTTATTCCATTCGAGCGGATTACATAATGATCCAGCACAACAGTGTAGGAATCCTTCAGCGCAACACGTTTCGTACTAGTAATAGGTGTCCAGAACAATGCCCATAATTCCGTCAGAAGGAGAGCTCCAGTTTCATCAAAGGAAATTGGTGTTCAAACAAGGTACAGTTATGAAAACGGAAGGGTGTAGAAGACGCAACGCCCAAATCGTTTCGAGGTTTATAATTCTTGATGTTGTTCATGAAGCGTAGCTGCAGGACGTTGAGCGCTATCCGCCGGATCAGCAGTCTTGGCAACTGGCTTCGTCAGGTCATTCTTCGCCTTGGACTCGACGAACTCAATGAGAGATTCGAGTGAACGATCGCCATCGTAGTCAAAGAACTCGCGAGACCCTGCGGGCTTGAATTTGAGGGTAGGGTAGCCAGCTATGTGGAAAGGAGTTCCTGGAGGAAGATCATTCTCAGTGGCATCCATCTTGGCGCTGTGGGAGGGAAAGGAGAATGTCGTATCAATCTCCAGAACAACAGTGGTGGATAGTGAACGTACATGGTGATTTGGTTGGCGCGGTCCGCGTAGGTTTCAGCGAGGGTCTCCCACGTGGGCAGTAGGCGCTTGCAGTGTCCGCACCTGAAATTGGAATCCATTGAGTGCATAGGCCGATCGAAACGGAAGTAATATTTGCTCACCATGGTGCAGAGAACTGGACGAAAACGTCCTTATCATCATCATAAACAACCTTCTCGAAGGTTTCCCCGACGACTTTATAGTACTTCTCAGTTTGCTCCTCGGGAACAGGCTCGGTCTTCAACTTGGGCTGTAACTTGTCAGCAACAAAATTCTTGACAAATTCATCGACGGTCTTGAAATTGACCTCAGTGGATTGATCCAATGGGTACTTGAGCTGACTTTTGATGTCTTGGATCACGAAGCTTGGCCACTTAGCCTCTGTGAGAACAAGAGACTTTGCGTGTTCAACGAATTTGATCGCATCGATCCAGACGAAGTTAACGACGCCCTTTCGTTCTTTGGCAATGGGGCTGAGTTCCTTGATCAGCTCTTCCCGCTTAGGGTCGGTTGGTTCAATGAAGATATAAGCAAGTGGGAGGCCAGATGTTGCATAAAGGTTGTAATTTTCTCCAGATATCTCGTCAATGAGAGGAATAGCATTGGATCTGATCCAGTCGGCTAGAGAAGCGACGTCGGCGGAAGCGATTTTCTCGGAAGGGAAGTCGTTGCGACCCTCATCGAACTTTTTGTAAAGAACGATAGCAGGTGGGGTGACGCCAGCCGCTTTGATGGCCGCCTCATCGGTTGTTAAACCGAACAGGTAATCGTCACGGTAGGTCTCAGCAACGGAAGAGAAGGCAGGAATGGGGGCTTCTTCGGTAGAAGTAGCATACGCAAGCACAACGACCTTATCAGCGACCTTGAATTCTTCGAGATTCTCAGAGGCAACAGTCGAGATGGCCGGGAGAGATTGTCTGGAGTCCCTCATCAACAAACGAAAAACATAGGCGGGTAGGCGCCAAGACACTCACTTGGTCATGTAACTGATGATGCCATCAGCTTGGCGAGGCCCTCCATATTCTGTCGGTTTCCCCTTTCTGTAGATCTTCAGCGTTGGGTAACCTTGTATATCATTTTCTGAGCAAAGGTCCGCCTGATCAACGCAATCGACCTTCGCCAACGTGATGTTCTTCTCCTTTAAAGCCGTTGCAGCTTCCTCATAGTGAGGAGCGAGCGCTTTACAATGGCCACACCTAATTGATCAAAGCGTTCAACCATGACCAAGATGAGGATGAGCAACCAAAACGTACCACGGCGCAAAGAACTCGACCAGTAAAAGGCCAGCCTTCTGCGTCTCAGCGCCAAAGTTGGCTGAAGTAAGGTCTATGACATCGCTGGGACCTTCACCCGCCGCTGCCCGCCTAAGTTCGGATCATGGAGACAATATTATTAATCAGCATGTGAACCCAGAAAGCAAGAAGAAGGGTTGGTTGAGAGGAGCATTTACTGCATACCATGGAATGACAGCCCCAGCGATGAGTAGCGATGATTTTAAAAGGGAAGAGATGCGCATTTTTGAAGGAATGGAGGGAATGGAGGAACGGCTTTGCTTTACTTATGTACTGTTGAAGTTCGACGTGTTCAATATGCAAATGTACAGCCACATGCCACGCATCAATATGATTGATCAACAGAAAAGCACGCTTGGGCGGAAATTGGACAGCCCCACGCACAGCCCCTGCGAAACGTCGATTTCCCCGGGTGGCCCAGGACCATGGTCACGGAGTCCCACACAAACCCTCAGGTGAAGTCCCTTCACCCTGCGAAACCTACGAAAGGTTCCGCCAAAAAAATGGCAATATTGGCTGTCCCATGATCATTCATGGCAGCGCATCGCTCCTATAGAGGCTGGTCACCTGCCTAGCGCATTGCCCAGTCATGAAATTCGAAATAAATTGAGCATTTCCCCAGCTAATCCATTGAAATACGTAAACCATTAGGTAAGGTGCAATCTATAATACAGAGAGATCGAAATGGGAACCCTTGTTGCCTCCACTCGTGTATACCCTAGCACCTTTAACAAATGGGCGAGGGGGAGGGAACATGTCTGACGTAGGAAACGTAAGATTGCCTGAAACAGCTGCAGGCTCAGGAACTAGATTTGGACGAGCAATTAGCTTTAGAGTAATGGTGTTTACTGCAAACTCACTCTTGGACAGTTTTATGCCATTCTCCTTTGCTCCCTGTCCACTTCCTGCAGACACCGAGGATACTAGTCGACGAACAGGATGAGAGGACGACGAAATACTTTGTGGGGTCGAAGACACTCTGTTTCGAGGCGGTCCTCCAGGAGGGGGAGGGGGAGGTGGTGGTGGAGCAAAACCGCGTCGATCAGGGATAGAGGGGGCATTAGATGACGCTGCCGGAGGCGAAGGAGTTGGTCGAGGCGGTGGAGCTCGCGTGGGCCCAGATTCAGTGCTCGGTACCACTTGCGCACGCCCCGGTGGCAGAGGTAGGGTGGCAAGTTGTGAAGATGCAGGTCGCGGCGGCGGGGGCGGGGCTAATCGAGCTGATGGTGTTCTAGGTGTTGAAGGAGCACTGGATGGAGAAGATGGCCGGACTATTGACCCAGACCGGGGAGGTGGTGGTGGAGCATTCCTATTGGTGGTTGGCCCTCGCGGAGGCAGTTCGGGAGGTAAACGACGAGCAGGAAGGCTGGGAGCAGAAAGGGCAGATGGCGCTAGATAGTCATACATGAGCCCAGTTGCCAGCAAATGAGGGAACGTAGCTTACATGGCTTCGAAGAGGAATCAACACTAGAAGATAAAGATGGCACCGGTGGTATGGGGGGCGCTGTAGAAATAACCTATGTCAACTTCATGACCCGTGATTAAAAGGAAAGAGACATACGAGGGCGCACGGTTGAACTGGCAGAGAGATTCACTGGGGGTGGGGCACGGCCAGGTAACGGAGGTGGTGCCCTGGAGAGGGCGGGGGCTGACACTGGTGATTCTGGGGCCGTCAAAGTAGGTGGTGCCGGAGGAGGCGCACGAGGAATCACAGGAGGTTTCGGTGCCACTCTGGCCGGAGGCGCAGGGGATGTTGACAGAGGAGGTGGAGGCGCTCTGGGGGGAGCGCCAGGGACTACAAAAGTGTGAACTAGATGCACTCGCCCAATCGCCGAATAATGTACTTGCCTGAGGAAGATGGCGGGGGCGGCGCCGTGGGTTGACGAGGTGCATTGGCAGGAACAGGAGGCGGCGGAGGTGGCGGAGGTGGTGCAGGGGTTACGGAGGGTGCACCTGGAGTCTTCTTCGGTATTGAAGGTGGTTTCGCTAAATTCGTAAGCTTAGCTGATAAAACCGACATGTTTTGAGCATTAATGGCAGCCATTGATAATTGAGGCACACTCACAAGGGGGCCCTGACCCGACAGGTTTGAGTTTGGGTATGCCACCTGACAGAAGACCACCCAGCTGAGGCGGGCCAGCACCACCAACGGGAGGTGCGACACCACCGCCCGAAGTCCTCGCACCTCCACCACTGTCACCACCACTGCCGCCTCCGCTAGGGCTGGCGGAAGTTTTGACACCCGATAGCTGGGGGGCAGATCTATCATTTGTGGTTGCCTTTTTCAGGGCCTGTCCTGATTGAATTTGCTTCAACAGCTCAGAGCTCGCCATTTGTAACCTTGTGAACGATCGATCAAGGCCAGACCCAGGTAAACACTAGAGACACAGACCTTGAGGTGTACGCGCACGCCTCTTCAGACTATCTCGATACTTATATACCGATTACTGAGCGCCGCAGTCACAACCACAATCACAGGTTGCGGAAATCGGAAAGAAAGTAACCACGTGCTAGCAGGACGCCCAGACTTGAACATGGCAGTGCTACTACTGCGCCAAAGCTACCAAAGCTACCGGTGACATGACAATGGAGCACAAGACCCAAAGGACACGAGCCTACGAATGACAGTTCAACCCCGCTGCCTCCCCGGGAAACAGGGCAGGGAATTTACGGGTTGCTTACTTCACATTTATTTTAACGAAGATATGCGGTTTATGGAGGGAGACCTCGCAAGTACACCAAAGCCAATCCCGAGACCGAAGCCAAGACTCGATCTGTATACAAACGGGGACATGGGGACGACGCCAACGCTCGACTCGTCAACAAACAACGTATACATGAAGCGTCGGCGATAGGGTCCGACCCTGAGCACAATCACCCATCATGCGTGGGGAGGGTTTCTCCCTTCTCTTTTCCCGAAGCTCTCATCTTGAGCAAATCTCGAGGCTGGGGTTTGTTGTTCTGCCTCCCTCCAGTAATATTGGCTTCTCGTGCATTCTCCCTAGTATGGCGTTCCCGCTTAGGCAGTCACAGACGCAGTTTTCACCACGCTGTTATTTATGATGGTAAACCAGTTGAGGCAGAAATAGATCTGGAAATCGAGCTTGTCACTTTTTTACTCTCCTCACCCTTGTTTTTGCATATTTACGCCGAAGACCCTACGCCTTGCCAATGCCCAACAACACATTTCTCATCATGTCGAAACAATCCATTGTGACGCAGTATGTGCTTCGCGCACTATCTGCTCATCGAGCCTCGTTAAGTCAATTGGGCTCGAAGCTTCCGCCTCTGTTTATTGGTATGCAGGGGCCCCAAGGGATAGGAAAGACGACAATCACAAATGAACTTCGTGAATCTTTGTCTTGTCCGCCGAACTCACTGAGGGTCTCAGTGCTTTCAATGGATGATTTCTACCTGCCGTATGACGGACTCAAATCGACTGCCGAGAAATATCCAAACAATTGGCTCCTCAGTGGCCGCGGCCACCCCGGAACACACGATCTTGATCTGCTTCACCTCACTTTGACGAGCCTCTCGGTCATTAATGGGGAGGCTACTGCTCCCGTTGAGACGCCAGTATTTGATAAAAGCTTATTTGATGGTTATGGGGATCGTTCCTCATCCAAATTAACTGTAGCTGCTCCTCTCGACGTTGTGCTCTTAGAGGGGTGGTGCATGGGCTTCCATCATCTTTCCCACGAAGAGTTGCGGCGAAGATACAACCTGTACACCATTGGGCCCAACAACATAGGTGATTCACCGATCACGGGGAATGCCCGAGCCGTGCAATTGGCTGAAATGGGACTTGCCCAGGAAATCATCAAGACACTGTCTCTTCAGGACCTCGAACAAATCAACACCTTTTTGCGGGTATACACTGAGCGGCTTTACCCTTTCTTCTCGGGTTTCATCCAGGTGCGTTTTGCGCCCCGGGTATATCTTAGCAACTTGCACTCACGGGCCGATATCTAGCTTGCACCCCCCGTAACTCATCCGTATTCTCATATTTACAAATGGAGGCTGGAGCAAGAGCACTGGATGAAATCCCACAATGGCGGGAAAGGAATGACGGACGAAGAAGTCAAGCTGTGAGTTTTGATCACCGTTGATGATTTCGAACATGATACTTATATTGCTCCACTTGCCAGCTTTATTGATCGTTACATCCCAGGATACGTATTCTTCGGCGATGGTGTCCGACACGGCTATGTTGAGGCGCCTGCTTCTGATGGAGCTTACCCATTGACCACACGGAACCCTCCTTGGAAAGGCAATGCGATCCGACTCCTTTTGAACCTGGAACGGGACGTCGAAGGTGTTGAAACTTTCTGAATCCCATATATCTGCGGAATATTGGTGTCTGATGCCTGGTTCCATGCTTGTTCTCGCCTCATGAAAATCAGGAGCATTTCTGCGAAGTTGTGAACTATGCATCACGAAGGGATATGTACATGATCCAGGCTGACTGCGTAACCTTATTCCAAAACAAGGAAGTCCGTCGGCGACCTTGTTGGATACAGGGATTCTAATTCACGGTATCTGAGGTGGCGGAATGCGGTGTGGACTCCGATCACAAGCGAGAATCAGGACCCCAGTTTTCCGCTCTTTCAACAAGGAATCATAGGCTCCATACCCGGCAGATGGTTTGGGGTAAACAAGACTTTTGGGGCATTCATGCAGTCGTATACATACTTGTCGATCAACTCCATATCGTCGAAGTTGGGCTTGTGTCGCTCATGCTTCCCCGGTACTCATTGGTCACCCTGAGCCCGACTTTCCCACAGTCAAAATTCCCTCATATTTTGAGGACATTTTGCCGTGATGGCGTTTCGCAGCAGGCGGGCCTCTCGAAGCCGTAAATGCGCTTTCCATCTGTCACTCCGGTAGGGAAGCACGATAATTCGTAGCCACCCAATCATCTGGGCACGATCGTGGGCAGTATCTCGCCCACATGGTAGCGGATATCGCGTACGGTCTAATCCATTCCCGCATGTGCAGCCCCTTTCCCCAATGACTGGCATAAACTGCAGGCCCGTTTTGTGATCTTCGCAACGTCGGCACCGTGGGCAAAGATCATGGGCTGTGAGAGCGGCCTCTTCATTCGAGGTCATTCATGGACCTTTTCCCGAACAACTTAGCCGAGATCGCTGGAATCCATATTACTTAAGTTCCCGGGTGGTGACTGAATATTGGGGATGGAGCTTCGATTGCAAGGAGAGGTGCAATGGAGACGGGGGTCTTCACACTGATGGGGTCGTGGACGGACGTTGCCAACCCTCCATTGCTTTTACTGCTTGGAGTGATCGTTCTCACCGAAATTGCACTGATACGGAGAAGGCGGAGAAGGGTTGATTTAGGGTGAAGATGCGAATATTCGCATCAGTACGTATGAGAGTTCAGGACGGTATTTCTGACTCCAAGCATTGCAATAAGTGGAGATTTATTACAGGTACTGGGACTGGGCAACTCAGGTTGTGTCCGTGTACCGCTTATGTAATCAGATTTGGGCAAAACATGGCCTCGCAAATGTTCCATCGATAACTCGTGAAACTGTATTCCAAGTCCCAACAAAAACCTAGAGAGTGTGAATATACAATGTAAAGTATGTACTGAGCGCTCAATCAGAAAAATCCACGCATTATAAAATGAGCATGTAAACAGACCAGTTATGGTACCTCAGATAGCAGATCCTGGCGACTCTACAGATCGTGCATTATAGCGTTTTACAATATCTTGGAGTAGTGCCTTCCGGGGCCCAACTCGTACCTTATTGACTGCTGTTCAATTAGGAATAAAGGTGTCCTTAGGGGCCAGCCAACGAGCTTGTTGATCTGTTCAATTAGCTTTTCCCCCGTCATTGCAGCAATCACTGTAGCACCCAACTGGAGTATAGTACACTCTAGTTTCTCCTCCTCCACTCTCTTCTTCTCATCTCGTGCCTTCTGGGCTTCACGGCTGGCAGCGGCTTTTGCTGCCTCAACTTTGTCCATAGTTTCCTCTCAAGATTCTGTGTGTTCTCGATGCCGAGCTTCCTTCCTGAGGAATGGATGATGGGCTTCACTGAAATTTTCCCTTATGAAGCCCTCAGTGTTGTTACAGCTATACATCGCCAATGAATTAAATGGGCAGTTGATTTTGATTGTTTTGTATGCAACGAATTTTCCGTAATACTAATACCAATCGCTGAAAATGTAAAAGGGTATAAGGAGCATGGTAGGAAGTTGTTCTAAAGTCAGAAGAGCATCAATTGAGCTGAGTGTGCCCCAGGCATCTCCAGAATGCGCTATTGAGTGCGACGACGTACACACGAATAAACAAATGATCACCCAACAATTTCAGGCTCGTCACACAGCAGCTAAGCATGTAGAAATTCTCCTGGATGTGTAGAGGGTCTTTTTCTATAATTCGGACTGTTGGATTTTTATAAAACGCGCTGGTTGTCGAGAACGGTTGTAGAGCCATGAGAACTCATTTTTTTTTACAATTCCTCAGTCCAATTATCAGCTTTTACAATTCCAAGTAACTTTTGATTCAACTTTTTGTTGCATGAGACATTTGTGATGAGTTATAAAACTATACTTCCACAGGCTGCTCTGCGGCCAGTCTAGCTTACATAAGCAGTCCCGTGGGCAAGCTTCGCTTGCCCACCCCCACAGGTACATGTAGTAATGGGATTCCCGCCAGGCTCAAGACCATGTTCTCATTGTGGAGGCGACCTTGGCATACGGATCAAACCAGGTGACATCCACCCATTGCGAGCGTCTGGCGTGTGCTTACTTAGGGTCTCGGTTATGGTCACCAAGCCATGCCGTTCATACCCAAGATGCTAAACACTTATGGTCCAGTCATGGCTTATTCCAACTATGACGCGGTCAACGAATTACTCGCTCATGACCTTGATATTGATGTGCAGTCTAGGTGTGAGTGATCGTGGTCTGAGTCAAATCTTATCCAGACCTTGTCATAGATTTTGCGTTGGAACGGGAGCGAGAGAATTGCCATAAGAGATGAATCGTGATTAAGCTTGTTAACGTTTCCCCGGTGTTGCGTGTGACCACGGCACGCGATCACCTTTAGCATTCTTGGCAGAGGGTGTTAGCAGTTGTTAGCAGGGACAGCTCTGGTGTTGGTCACCAAGCCGAGCCGGGAAACCTGAACACATGCATTGACTAGCATTTCCTAAAACAGCCGCACACAGCCACCTATCTGATAGTCGCACTTTGCACCCGCGATGGCGCAATCCGAGCTCAACGACAATGGCCACGGCCCTTATCGGCGCTAAAGTCTGTGGAAATGTCACCAGGCAATCCATTCGCTCTATATCGCGCGCAATCGCAGCCAAGGCTCGTGTAGAAGCACCACAAGCCAAGCCATCCCCAAATTTCCCGTGCGTTGTTGCACATGCTGAGAGAGAATCTCGTCTTCAAGCTGGCTTGCGGCCTGCACCTGCATTCTTGAGCCCATCACCGACCCCGGCAAATCCGTCCGCCTCTGGCCCTGAGCCTCCTTACGCTCGCCCCAATCCTACTTCCTACAGGATCTACCACCACTCCGAACCCTTCCCTCTCATTTACTCAAGAACCCCTATTCCTGAATTCGATATTGCCTATGAAACTTGGGGAGAGCTCAGCCCTGCGAAAGATAATGCCATCCTGCTCCATACGGGGTTAAGCGCCTCGTCCCATGCTGCTTCTACGTCGCTCAACCCAGCACCAGGTTGGTGGGAGAAGTTTGTCGGCCAGGGAAAAGCACTCGACACCGATCAATTCTTTGTGATATGCACAAATGTTCTAGGAGGGTGTTATGGCTCAACGGGTCCATCGTCGATAAACCCTCACTCTGCCGAAGACGCACCATATGGGACGAACTTTCCGGTACTGAGCATATTCGATATCGCTCGGGCGCAGTTCCACCTTCTCGACCATTTCGGGATCAAGAAACTCTATGCCAGTGTGGGGTCAAGTATGGGCGGGATGACGAGTCTGGCCACGGCGTGGCTTCATCCCGATCGGGTAGGAAAGATCGTCAGCATCAGTGGTACGGCAAGGAGCAGTCCTAGCGCCATTGCCATGCGTTTCGCTCAGAGAAGTGGTAAGAAATTGTGTTGTGACAGCGAAGCGGGTGTACCCCTTCAACTCATTCTCTGGTTTCTAGTCCTGATGGCCGACCCGAACTGGAAGAATGGGTTCTATTATGACGATTTACCGCCCCATACGGGGATGAAGCTCGCCCGACGTAAGGGGTTTTTTTGTCAATATCCATTTGGAATTCGCTTATGACTGATTTGAAATGTAGAAATAGCCACAATCACTTATCGTTCCGGTCCGGAATGGGAACAGCGATTTGGGCGAAAGCTAAGGGAACTCCCCCCAGATCAGCACCATGAGCCAGGTCACCCGAGAACCCCGGCCTTATGTCCTGACTTTCTAATTGAAACATACTTGGATCACCAGGTTCGTTGGAGCCCCATGTCGCGTTTCTTGATAACTATCTTATTATTTGAGGAAGGGCGAGCAATTTTGCTTAAAATACGACGCTAATTCGTTGATATACATATCGAAGGCGATGGATCTTTTTGATATGACCCTTCCAGCCATTCAGTCCCTCGGTCTCTCGCCACCCGCAACACCATCCTCATCATCTCCAGGCTTGCCGCCTCTACGACCCCTGCATACGTCCACACCCCCTCCACATTTGTCGGATCTTTCCGAGGGATTATCGCCGTTGTCGAAGACCCCGACGCTTATTTTGGGAGTTCAGAGTGATATATTGTTCCCGGTTGAGCAACAGCGAGAGCTCGCAGACGCGTTGAGAATGGCTGGGAACGATCGCGTTGTGTATTATGAGCTAGGTGGTGTGTGGGGTCATGATACGTTCCTGTGGGCTTCTTCTAGCATGGTTTTCATGGGATTTGACTGATAAATTTTGCCCAACAGCATCGACGTTGCAAATGTTGGTGGAGCCATCCGGGGATTCTTATCATTAAATTCGTGAGTTAACCCCTTTAGCCCTAAAGTGTGGAAACCCCATTTCTTTGCGAGTAAAAGAGTGTATAAGCATCACTACACCGCCTTGTGTGGAAATAACGATCCTGGCTTTTGGGAGTTGGTTGATCACGGCATGAGATTGTTGATGGTTGTATATGCATGTCTATGCGTGTCGGTGATAAACATGTCATTGTAGGTAGAACACCAGACAAGCCCCTATGAGAGCTTGCTTTCTGCATGCTTGGCGGTCCAATTCATCCGTTATAATTTGAAATGCTTATCTGATCACCATTATTGCTGTCATATATAGTGCATGGCGGCGTGCCCTAAGCGCTCATCCCATAAATATGCAGGTAAGAAAGCAAGATGACGTCCGCGGAGCAAGTGAACATGAACATGATCGAAGAGTCTGTCATGATCAACCGAATAGCTCTGAAGAATGTGGCGGGGTATGCATGTTAGAGAGCATACAATACTCCTATAAAACTTCTTGTTCTCAAATAGGCTGAGGTTCAAATGACAGGCCTTCAATCGCGCTCTGGAACCAAAGGAAGCGATGGACCCCGAAGATGGAGCAGCTTAGCCCTAGAATTGCCCAGAGAAGAGTGTCAGGATTTAATTTTACTCCTGCCTGGTGTACGTACCTCATCGTCGGCGGAACTGTCCGGAGGTTCTTGTCATTTGATGGCGCGCGGAAATCCCATCTCTTTGCGAGCGAAAAAAGGGGTTCCTTGATTCCTTGGTGCACTTTAGAAGATGCTAATCACTATAGAGTTTGCTCTTGGGGTATTGACTGACTCAGGTGGCATATGATGATTATTTGTGTGGTGTTAGCGACGAACGACTTGATCCGCATCCATGTCGCTGTGTACTTTGGATGCAATGCCGGCAGATGCGTTCGAAAAGAGATGTAGACGCAGGAGGTCTATTAATGACAGCTTTTTCATGGCTTCGCAGCTACACACAAATCAGTGTATGGACATCCAATGCTTATCGGAGGTGACGACATCTGTCAATTGCGGGGTGACAGGTCCTCAGCGCTCATCTCATAAATACACATCTAACAAAGAGAGCAAATTAATATCCGCGGAGCAAGTGAGCTCAGCCGATCAGAGCATGGAGCAATTTGTCAGATAGGGGGGATATGTTCATCGGAGAGTATGATTATATAGAGCACTTCTAGGCTTCTTGTTCCTGAGGGTTGCATAACCTGGGGTCCGATCACGAACCTTAGGATCTGAACTCGAAGACGAGCCAGGATGCGAGACGTCCAAGATCCCCCGATATAGAAATCTCTTTAGCACTAGGGGCTCCAAGGGTCGAAAACTCGATCCTACTCTATACACGGATGTGCCTAGTATTCGGTGTTGTCTCCACATCAGGGGGTTCAGCTAAAGGAGATCCATTTCCGCCACGGAGCTACAAGGCGATGAGTGAATGTAGCCGGGAACGCCTTCAAACTCTAGACTACTACACTAGATTCGTGATAAAGAATGGATGAAGAATTTGCGTGAACTCCAGATGATAAGCCTGTCAGAGTGGGGAAAGGGGCCGAACAAGGAACCGGACCCCTAGCGCTAGCGTTTGTACGTGGCGTGATGGACTCGCCATGTTAAATGGAAAGGAAACTGAGGAACACTGAGTAGCGTTGAGGTACCCTGATAAGGGGCCTCTAGATTAATACCCACATTTGACGTCTATACTGGAGGCGTCGATACGGTGCAGAGACTGGAGAGCGATAAGGGGCGCCCCCTTCAGGTTCACTCTGATGCATCTGGCGAATCGCGATCTTTTGCTAGCAACACCTTTGGAATGCTGGAAGGCAATGTGTTGGGAAATGGCCTTTTGAAGATGCTTGTTCCCCAGTCGTGGCTTTGCGTTTCAGAACGTCGTTATGGTTGAGCATACATACGATGTGGACACGCTCTCTAATACGAAGTGATGGCTGGGGAGTGCCTCGGAAAAGTACTCAATAATCCACCGTGGCAAAAAGCCGTATAGCCAAGGGGCGAGATATTGGGGATCAGTTTTGGGGCACGGGCTCAGTGGCCTGACATTGGGCTGAACTGATGGACGGTAACCCGCGCGGCCAGCACCGATAATTCCCACAACACTATCTTGGGTTTGGTCGGGAGGGCGACGCACGCCACACGCTGAAACGCATGTTGTTGCGCCACAAAGTTCGGTAGCCCGAACTAGCCACGTGTAGCACAGCCATCGGAACTTTGTGTCGATCGCTGGGGTTACATTGGCCGCTTTGACGATTAACTTACAGTTATGCCGAGGGCTCCGGCATACAGTCTTCTTCTGTTGTTGAATGGTGTTGTGGGTGCGATCGTATTGCGCAAGCCGACCGAGTCCCCGCAGATTTCCCGTTGCTCCAGACAGTTTGACTGTCTCAAACTCTCAATAGCCATGATAATATGTTTTTAAATCAGTATATTTAATGAATGGGCCAACTTTGCAGTCGAGAACTGAAGGAATGGCTAAGTTGTTGGACTTTGTCGCTTGTTTGTTGTTTGTCCGGGTCCCCAACTAGACGTGACATATCCCTCGCTTGAGACGAAACGTCTTGCAAAACCATCCAGTTCAAATGCAGGGTGACCTAAACACGCTGTAAAACCTTTTCCATGGCACCCCCACGCGTCCGATCGCTGCAAAACGCGATGACAAGTTTAAATTTGCATCCGGTTGTTTGTTTTGGTCGAGCGCGCCAACTACATGTTTATGTCCGTCTCGGCACCGAGAGCATCCGAAAAAATGACCTTAAAAAAGGTTGAACATACATAGTCTTTCGTTCACATCATCCACTCACTTGCCTAACCGCAGCCTTCCCTTCGCGCTTAGACATCGAGTTATATATCCTTTCGCATCCTCACACACTTCTAAATACAATGGCTGCCGTGGCGTCTACCTCTACCGCGTCGATCTTCGAAACTCCTACCAAGAAGGCCGCTGCCTCCTTTGATGACCTCACTCTCGACTCGCCCGTCAAGCCTTCCTCAACTCTCGAGAAGCTCATGGCCGTACGTAAGGAGGAGGACAAGAAGGCCGAGGCTGAGGAGCCAGTGGACGAGTATCGTACTCGTTTTGTTGGCGATGTTGACGTCGACGAGAAAGATGAGCCACTACTAAAGGAGACTCAACGCCGCTTCGTCTTATTTCCTATCCAGTACCGTGAAGTAAGTTGCCTTTGATTCACACCATCCCCTCACTGACGACGCGGGCCGACGCGCGCGTTACAACGCTTTCCTTTTTCGGCTACATAGATCTGGCAGATGTACAAAAAAGCTGAGGCCAGTTTCTGGACTGCCGAAGAGATAGACTTGTCCAAGGATCTAAGTGACTGGGAGGACAAGCTTAATGACAACGAACGTCATTTCATTAGTCATGTCCTTGCCTTTTTCGCTGCGTCTGATGGAATCGTCAATGAGAACCTTGTTGAGCGCTTCAGCTCTGAGGTACAAGCCGCTGAGGCGCGGTGCTTTTATGGCTTCCAGATTATGATGTAAGTGGTGTGGTATCGACTAGATGTTTTTTGCAGTTGCTTACTGTAGTCACATAGGGAGAACATCCACTCCGAAACATACTCACTCCTCATTGACACCTACATCAAAGATCCTGCCCAGCGCGATCATCTCTTTGATGCCATTGAGACTATTCCATGTATCAAGCGCAAGGCTGATTGGGCGCTCAAATGGGTTTCTGATAAGCATTCTACTTTCGCCGAACGCCTCATCGCCTTCGCGGCTGTGGAGGGAATATTCTTTTCTGGATCATTCGCCTCCATTTTCTGGCTCAAGAAGCGTGGTCTCATGCCTGGCCTGACATTCTCTAATGAGCTTATTAGCCGCGATGAGGGGATGCACACCGATTTCGCATGTCTGTTGTTCAGCCATCTGCGCAAGCGCCCCCATCCGGAGACTATACGCCGTATCATCACGGAAGCTGTCGACATTGAGGTCGAGTTCTTGACTGGTACGTGTTTACATTTTCGGTCACTTTGCTGGGGCTCATGCATGTGTGTGGCAGATGCGCTTCCCGTGAGCTTGATTGGCATGAACGCTACCCTGATGAAGCAGTACATCGAGTTTGTTGCCGACCGCCTCCTTATATCGTTGGGGAATGACAAATACTATCACTCGGGGAATCCTGTGAGTCTTTGGGCGTCGGGTTTAGTATTCGTCTTTGACACCTGGACAGTTCGACTTTATGGATATGATTTCGCTTCAGGGCAAGACCAACTTCTTTGAGAAGCGTGTGTCTGATTACCGGAAGGCCAATATCAATACTGATTTGGTGCCGGCTACGTCTACGACATCTGTGACGCCATTGGCTGAGCCTTCTGTGCCTTCTAAACTATTGTAAGTTTGTTCTTGTCTGCTCGATCAAAAAACGGAGGGCTACATCACTCTTCTTCCCATTATCAGTTCCCTGGATGAGGATTTCTAGGCTGAGAGTAGATGGTCTCACGGTCTCGTGGCCCCCATTACATTGATTTATATATTACTCTTTCTAACTCCGCTTCCATTTCCAACTGAACAATTTCCCTACTCCATATACATATTCCCCAACATCGCCCCCCCCCCATCACCCAGTTAGGTGCATGATATAATGTAGACTTTGAGCCCGATGCCGTCCCCTCCCTCCCCCCCTACGATTCCCAGCTCTCACATTCCGCAGTGTTCTGTTTGTCACCCGTACTTGGCTATTTATTATTCCCCCGCTAGTTTTGTTCATGTGTACTCTCAAATGCATCCCAACTTGTATCGCGATATCGCTTGTGCGCGCGCACACGAGTTTTTGTTGCTCCCTCTTCTGGACGGAAGTATGAATCCCCTGAAATATTTGGAGATGCCTACTAGTTGTGGCTGAGCATACCCTGGATGAGGGTCTCTTTATCGGTATTGAGAACTCTACACGAGGCAGCCCCCGAATGCGTGAAATTTATTTATTTATTTATTTCTGATTCATTTCTCACGCATTGTGACTGTTCGACAGGGTTCCCCGCGTTAAGACAACTTGCTTCCGGACCGAGCCGGATCCTCTGAATTTCCAGCAATATGGGCTCGTTTGACAAAATTAACTCATATCTTCCACTGAGATATCAGCCTTCTGTATCGTAATATACGTCTGCGCTTTTCTTTCTTCCCTCATAAACCTCAACGTACCTCCTCTTCCATTCCAACACGCCCTCCTCCTACTCGGCTGCTTTTGGTCCCATTCTTCCGCAAAAAAGGCGTGAGCTCCGTTTCAGTTTCATTCCTTTCTTTTTTCAGACATGGTCTTCTCATCGTCTTGACGTGTTCGTTCTACAATAGACATCCACTTGTACTTATTTAGGCGTCGTGGACCCACACTCTTTCCCCCTCTCCACGATCTATCTTTTCTTCACGACGGCGGAACGACAGCTGACGCGCGGAGGGCGTGATTCGCAACCCCATTATCTTGCTCTCAAAGCGTTGCTTCTGGGAGCAGAATCGACGACAGTAGCGGTGGTGATCGTAGCTGCAACGGT
Source organism: Cantharellus anzutake (assembly GCF_015039405.1). NCBI lineage: Eukaryota > Fungi > Basidiomycota > Agaricomycetes > Cantharellales > Hydnaceae > Cantharellus > Cantharellus anzutake. Next base: position 25,897 of record NW_024067336.1, on the reverse strand, counting down.
ATGAAGGCTTTTTCCTCGCTTCTTAGTGGCGGATCATCCTCGTCAAAAAAGAAGGCCAGAGCGAGCAGTGGGAGGGAGCTTGGAGATTTCCATCATCTCTCTTCGCTCTCTCCTGGTGTAGGAGGGGCGATAGTCCATCTCGATACTGACTATCTACATTCTCGACTTCCTCGGCGGAAGCTTTCTCCTCGTCGAGACAGGTTCGTATCTCACAGTGGACTGGACAACGATGCTATACTCTCCGGACCACCTCTCTTCCCTCCTCCACCGGCCAATCTTGTCCCCGCTCTCACTCCGTCTGCATCTGCATCTACAACGTCTTCTGCTACGTCTGCAATTTCACGGCCAATGGCGATGTCTCCATCTGCCACTACATCTACATCGGCTTACTCGTCCCGTGGCACCCTTCTCACGAGTCCTGATTCCAGTCCATGGAGTAGAAGACCCTCCCTTCCTTTAAGTCTTGATACGCCGAGCCCTACAAGTACGTATGCGGATGACGTCCATTCGGAATTCGAGTATGAAGTCATATACAATCGGGATGAGAGCGATCCTGGTCTTTTTGAATCGCCCAGAGCCCCACCTTCTGTACCGTCGAATGCACTGCTGCAGGCTTTTGGCCCTCGTTCTAGTGTTAGCTTGCCATCATCCTTCAGGCGTTCCTTATCCCCAAGGAAGCCAGCGAGCAAACTGTCCAAGTTGAGCGTTCAGGCAGGTTTGGAAGACCAGGTTCCGACGCCTGTAGAGTCTATCACAGGGTCTGAATCGTCATCTTTCGGATCCCCTATGAAGCCTTTTCTGACGTTTTCCAATTCTCCCAAGGTTAGTCGCACACCTCTATTTGTTTATCCCTCGATGATTATTGCTAATGCTTGTGACGATGCGTTAGCGCAACTCTAACACAAAGTCTCCTAAGCCGAGTATCGCTCGACGAGCCGTCTCTGTTCTTCTGTCCCCTCGGGAGGACTCCAAGAAAAAGAAAGGCTCGCCTGCTCCACCTGTACCGTCCGTTCGCGTCCAAGGGACTGAAACAGATGTGTCATCGAGTGATTGGGATCCGTTCTCCGCTTCCTCCGCCACTCCATCTGTGCGCTCCGGGATATCAGGACAGTTGAGAGGAAGTGAAGATATTGGCTCTGGTGGTGACACTGGCTATGGTCCCGGACTTGAAGGAACGACGCCTAAGCCCATATCACCCCTCTCAGATACCGCCCCTCCTGCGATTGGCTCGAAAGGCGTGTCTTCAACACCTTTGGGCTCTAGGAGGAGCTTCCATTCGCTTTGGCATTCGAAGAGCAGTCGGTCGTTGAAGGATAAGTCCAAGGAAAAGGGGAAGGAGGGACCTGGCGCTGCTCTGATCGTACAGTCTGACCAGGAGTCTTCACGTGTGACGGCCGTCGCAAGTGCTGTCGGTTCTGGTACGGATGGGGAAAGAGGGTCCGTGGGAAGACGCAGAGCGAGGAGCGTTGGACCGACGAATACAGCTGTCCCCGCCGAGGCGGTCAGGGAACGGTCGGGTACTGTTCCCGTGCCTGAGCTACCGTCGAACGCACGCATGTTGACGAAGGAGAAGGATGGCGCGTACGGCGGTGGTTTCGCGTGGCAAATGGGACCTTCTGGACCCGAAGCTGGGAAATCATTCTTTGACGCCTTCGAGAATGACAATCAGGGGAAACTTCCTTCAGTGGAATTGCCCGGTCCTCCACCTGTCGGACCTGCGTTCCGGTCCGTTTCCAACCTTGGTGGTCCGTCGTCTGCTTCGAAATCAACGTCGTCGCCTGTTGCGAGTCTTTATCAGTCGACGCCATCGTTACCCTCTCCCACTCATAGTTTACAACGGGCATCCTTTAAAACTCCAAAGTCTGCTTCCTCGTCTTTTCTATCTGGGGCGTCTTCGTTGAAATCCTCGTTGGAACTAAATGGTCCCCCGCCTTCCGCTAGTTCCGCCGTTACCACTTTCTCATTTGCTCAGCGCTCTTTGAGAACTAGGGAATCGTATCAGTCCCTTCTTCTTCGCGATGCCATGCTTTCCATTCAACAACAACAGCAGCAGCAACAACAAGCAGAGGAGCGGATTGCGACAGCGTCACCTTCGACTACAAACTCTCGTCCTGCTGGCCACCAAATGCAGCGTAAAGGGAGTACAGCGAGTACAGCAAGCACAGCGAGCTTGTCTAGTTTACGGTCTTCACTTTCCAGGAAGCGGTCCGTTCCTGAGCTGGATGGAGTTTGGAAAGGGTTTTTGATGGAAATTAAAGAGGATCTGGATTTGGTAGGGATCACGGAAGATCAGCAGAAGACTTCGAAGGAAGCAGCAAGGATAAAGGAGTCGAGAAGGCCCGGTGGGCTATCTCCGAATGGTGCTTCACCCACTGTTCCAAATAAGGATGTGCATTCGCAGGGGCCCGGAGCCGGAGTTCGTGTTCATGTGGAATCTTCGTCACCTCCGCATTCGGTGTTGAGTTTTAGGCCACTCCCTCTGCCCCCTGTCGTCACGAACGGCGAGCGGACGCCGCTTGTGATAGCGTTGGAGGAGATTACGCAGCGTCCGAGACCTTCATCAACGTGTACGACCTCTTCCTCTCAGACGTTGACAGCCGGGAATTTCGCGAAGATGGAGATGAGGCGTGTTCCTGCTCCTCTTAACTTGAGCGCAACTTCATCCAATGGGTTGAATTTTGGAGAGGATGATGTGGTGGTCTATGGGAGTGGGGGGACAGTCAACAATAGCGTTATGTCCGACCCTAGGAGGAATACCTCGAGAGTTGACAGTATCTTTTCACTATCCCAGTTCCCAGTTCCCCCTTCTTTCATCCATCCTCCTAAATCTCCCTTTAAGTTGTCTACTACCGATTGTAGTACACACCCCCAAGTTGTTGGTGATCAGGTATTTCCCTCACCTCCACCTTCTGCCGCCTCTAGCTATAGCTTTGTTATCCCTAACTATCCGTACCAAAGTTCACTCGCTCCTCTGTCTGCCAAATCTTCTACTTCCATGAAGTATTATCACTCTCGCTCGACTTCCTCAGCATCTTCCTCATATTCTACCGCGGAGAGCTCGTTTAGCTCCGAATCTGCTTGTCGTTCGAGCCTGGCTACTACTGCTTCGAAAGAACTACCCTCCCCATCTTCTCGGTGTTATCCCAATTCTCCTGCTGCTCCTAGCGTGCCACCTTCAACTACTGAGATCACGTCCCCACCGTCTCCTCCGCTTACATTTGATGCGAACGAAGAAGAACGGCTATTAGATCTCGAACTTCCCAAGACTCCACGTGTGCGTCATAGTACTCCTGCGTCTGCCGTCACATCAGTGCCTTCCCTTCTCCCCATCCCTACGAATCGTCTTCGCGGACATACGATTTCACGCATTGCGATGCCTCCTGATCCTTCTACTCCCACTCCCGCCACCACAACCGAGCGGCCCTTTCCCCTGACTGCCTCTGTCACTCCTAGGTTGAATAATGCGAGCATGAAAATGTCTGGGCGTGAAATGCCACAGAGCCATGGAGCCGTGTTATGATCCGACGCCACTTGGAAAAAAAAAACACCCATCGTTTTTTAGGTGGAGCGGCCCCCCCCCCAAAAAAAAAAAGAAAAATCAAATGTTAATGTCGCAATCCAGTATCTAAGTTGGCCGCCTCCGCTTAGGTCCGGAGTCAAAAATCCGCTCATCCGCCCACTAGACGAAACATCCTTTCCTTTTCTCTTCGCATAGAGCCACTCACACGTTTGCAACCAACCAACGATTCAACGATTCAGAACCAACTTCGCTGTCTCATGATGTTACTTTTTTGTGTTTCTTTCCGATGGATGGACAATCTTCGACCTTTCGAGCCGAGCCGACTCGTCAACCAGAAAAAAAAGCACCCAATTTTCTTCATGTATATTATCCTACATATCTCATCTCTTCAAGTTCGAGAGGTAGTGCAGCGGAGAAGAGACGTACCAAGATCTTTTCGTCTTCGCTCTGTTGCATTACCCCCCACTTCATCAAACAATCTTTTTTTGGTTTCCCTTCGTGCGGTTTCTGCTGTTATTCTCGTTTATCGGATCCGTTCTCACTATTCTTCTTTTTTTCAAAAAGCAAGCACTTGGGAGCTTTTTTGTCTCTTCTATTCTTTTGTTCGTTGGGGCGCTACCACACCATGACTCTCACAAACTTTTCTTCAACACTTTCTGGAAACCTACACGCTTGTTCTTCCTTCCCCCACTTCCTGTCGAGTTCTTCACATGTCGTTTTCGGATTCGACTGGTTCGTACGGTTTCCTATCACCTGCCCTCGCATTTCTTTCGTAGCGCTTTCCATATTTTTTTCTTGAAGGGATGGGTTCTCTTGTTAGCGTTTTTTTTTTTGCGTGTGGCTCGCCAGGATTACCAATGCATACTTCTTGGCTGGCGTAAGCTGTGGCTACGGCTTTTTTTGCTCTGGAGTTGCACATGTATGGATCCTTCTGTTTTTCTTGCCCAGAAATTTTTATTGTGCAATTTTTTGTTCGGTTTTTGTCGAGTGATCACTCACATACAGTACCTTTGCTGCGTTTTCGTGGCGTAACTGGTGTAGATTTTCTACACGTGGGAGGGGGGCCATCATGGGTGGAAGTCCGTGTCCAAAGCCACATTACTGGTACAAAGGCGTGCGGGCTAGCTACTCATCGTAATTGGTTAGCGGCTCTGGGCAAAGAACTGCGGGCCAATCGCGGGCATTCAGGGCTGGACGATCACTGATAGGATGACACTGCGCCCTGCATTCCAGAGAAAGTATTAAGTATCGTACATTAGGATAGGGAGGTGCCATGCAGGAGATACGGCTGGATTGTTAGGAGCACTTGAGACGTAGGCAGTAGAAGAGAGGCGAAAGAAAAGCTCCGTTGGGTTAAGTAGAAGGAAAGTCCCCTCACAAACAGGGGGACATTACAGGGCCCGATAATATTAAAGGTACAATGAGAAGTGTTTGCCGCAAACGAGTTTAGCCCCACATGGAGTTCAATGTACTGAGAGAGGAAACTTCTGAGGACCGTCACTGGGACTTCTTCGATTCTGGCACTTGAGGAGGGATTCCTCTCAGTGGAGTGGGCTCCCCTTTGTCCTCCAGAACGGAAACAATGATGTAAGAAACTAAGACTACGTTGGCCATGACAATTGCAGTTATAGCGGCGTAGTTTGCATTCCCTGATAGTTGCGAGCTCCATGAGGTGACAAAATGATAAGAAGAGAGAGGTGCTGCATTACCTCTCCATACGTAGGTCAAGGACATAAAGTAGCTACATATTGGCACGACTGCGAGTGAAATGGCGAAAGTTAGCAATTTCGCTAACGCGGCACCTCTAGATTGGATGAAAATCGAATGAGTGATCAGCATTGGTCACTCCAACGAGGGCATTTGGGAGACGAGGCACACCCTTCAGTTCCCTTGTCTACTAATGATGGTGCCACTGTTCTCTCGCTCATCGTGAAGTTGTTGGACCACGAACTTGTGCGTCAGTGTACAGCCACCAAGGCCAAGCATCCAACAGCCAGCGTGATTGCCATTGCCCACCATCTATCTGTGGAATCTTGCCTCTACGCAACCTATTAGACTGTGCTCTTCCAGCGACGATGTCCCGGCTACGGGAATCCTCTGTACCTTTACTAGACAAGCGTGCCAGCGAACTGCGATTTCCGACGTCGCCCTCGAGGTCCAAAACACAATTTCCAATTGGAAAGAAGCCAAGACAAGAGACAGGATGGTTACTTACATGGGAAAGAGATCTTCTTGTTTTCTCCACAGTCTTGAAAGTCCTATTATTCCCCGCATAGTCAGTAGAAGCGTGTCCTGGGAAATTGTGTTCCTTAGCCCCTCGTTGTTCTGCACAGTCATTCGACAGACTTCGAAGTCCATCGGAATTGGATGGCTATAACTTATTCTCTCCCCATGTCAAAATGGTACTTCGATGTGAGCTCTCCGCTTGTGGGAACCTCCCCTGTGCTAATCCTCTTCGCACATGAAGACCACCTCTGAATGGAGTACGTTGGACTCTGATTTAGACTGTCTAGCCATGGGACTGATGGGATGGGGTGTCATGCAATAGCTTTGGATTACCCTCCATTCTTTGCCTATTTCGAATTCTTGCTATCCTTGCCCGCTCGTCTTATCGACCCATCAATAGTGCAGCTCTTAAATTTCAATTACGATGCTACCTCTGTGGTGTACTATCAAAGATCAACTGTCATTGTCACCGAGTTAGTTTTGTGTGCCGCTCTGCTCAGGTTCGTGTACTAAGATGTGCGTTCCGAGCCTTAGGCGCTCAAGCAAATTTCTCCACTTCAGAATTGCCCGAAAAAGTGTGGATCCGTCCATTGGGCGTGTTATTGCGGCCTCTCTCTTTCTTCACCCTGGTTTCTTCATTGTGGATCATATCCATTTTCAATATAACGGATTTTTGTTTGGGATCCTTGTCTGGTCTATCATAATGGCAAGCGAGGTGCGAGCTCTCATGTGTTTTTTTTTATGATGAAAATGGATTGACATGTGCGTCCTCAACCCAGGGGAAGCATCTGGAGAGTGGCATTTTGTTTGCTATCCTGCTAAACTTTAAACATATCTACATGTATCTTTCTGTGAGTTCACTTAGTTGTCCATTAACGGTTGACCGCCCACTCTTGTTTTAGCCTGCCTATTTCATATATCTGTTTCGATTCCATTGTATGACACCCGGCGGCGATTTCATCTCTAACTCTTTCCTTTCCCTCGCGAACACCGTCTTGGCTGTTTTTGTTGCATCCTTTGGTCCTTTCTTCTTGCTTAAGAACGGAGGGGCACAGATCGTACAAATCTTCTCACGATTATTTCCGTTCACTCGAGGCCTCAACCATGCGTATTGGGCGCCAAACGTTTGGGCTCTCGTCACTGCAGCGGATAGGATCCTTTTGAAGTGTAAGCATTACAAATTGATGGGGCATTTGACGCACGTTCATTTGAAACAGACGTGCGTTGGGTTGGGAAGGACGTGAATGTGTACGAACCAGGCGTGGCATCGTCTAGTCGAGGCTTGGTTGGGGACACCGTTTTCGCCATTCTTCCCAACGTCGTGCCCATTCATACATTCACCCTCACAATCCTGTTCCAGGCAGTAGGTAGTTACGTTTGGATGATTCTATCCTGTTTAATGTTTGCCCTTCCAGATATATCTCGTTAAATTATGGAGAACGCCAACGCACAAGAGCTTTTTGACCGCTTTGACGCTTTGCGGATGGGCATCATTCATGTTTGGATGGCATGTACATGAGAAGGCGATCCTGCTTGTGCTCGTTCCCTTGAGGTACATTCGAATATTCCGGGGAATTGTGTCCTCACTCATATCCCCCCCATGTACAGTCTGATGGCTGCTGACAGTGGACTGCACCTCCGAGTGTTCATGATTGCCTCTGCTGCAGGAATATACTCGCTTTTCCCGTTAATCTTCAAACCTTCAGGTAGATGTCTCTCTTCGCTTGGATTAGGGTTTTCGCTGACCGTCTCCATGTCTAGAATCAATCATAAAAGTAATATATTCGACGGGGTGGTGCTGCATCGTTTATGAGATGCTTCAGAAGCGCGCCTATGAGTGCGTTATGTGTCTCTTCCTTTCCTTCGAATTAAATCTTAAAAGAAAATGTTTTCCTTCAGGTTTCCAAATACATTAATAACCGCTGTCGTAGAACGCATGGAGAACCTCTATCTTGTGGGCTTCGTGCCTCTTCAAGCTTTTGTCGTACTCTTCCCTTTTCTGACTTCTCGTCGTCCGTCATCTTCATTTGCCTTTCCCACTGCTCAAACATGTGTTGTGGTGGATTCTAACCCCTTCAAGACGACGTGCGATCGTGCTGAGGTTGTCTCCGGCGGGAATGGGCAGTTAGAATTCCTACCGCTCATGCTGACGAGTGTATATTGTTCAATCGGGTTGCTCTGGGCTTTTGTGAGGTTCTCGTATTTTTATGTTGTGAAATTCAGGGAGTAGAAGCATTTAATAGCGTCTGCCTAGAGGATAAAAGTAGCCTATAATTTTTTCTTTCCGAAAGTTGCGATTTGATAACTGTGGAAACACCCACCTGTCAAAGCTGACAGGCCAACGATAGTAAATGAGATGGGAATCGGCTTATTCCGCGGAGTGACGTCAGTGGGCCCCCCAACAAGTCTCGTGCTCACGCGCTCCGCTTCTACAACCGAACGCTTTTCCAGAAACACGAAATCCCTTCGAATTCATCATGACTGGGAATCGCGAAAAACAAGTCTTTACCAAGGTTGTATACAAGCCTGATACCCAGTCGACGGAAGAGTTCATCATCATTGTGAATGACGAGGAGGTAAGTTACGGGCTTATGGCAGTGTTCCAAGAAATGAGACAGGTTGGCTGATGTTTTCACTTGCTTCGTGTGGATGTTTGATATAGTATAACAAGTGGAAGAAAGGCGGTCAGTCAAAGATGCATTGTTAACATTCATCTAGTCCAACAATCCCTTTCCATCCCTCATTTAGGTGATACGTAAGCATCGATTGATGTTCTTCTACAGAATGCCTCCTATCTCGCAGCTAATCTCTGGCCCTCAATTAAGCTCGATTCCCTTGTCGAGGATCGTCGACTGTGCGTTAACCCCTCTCACTTGGATTCACTTCCATCGAAATTCATTACATTCTTTTATTTGATCAGCGTTTGACATCTTCTCCAGTGAGCAAGGGAATCAAGGGTATCTAGGGAGAGCTTCCAAGCAGCAACTTGACAGCGTCTTCGGGACGACGAATCAAGACGAGGCAGTTAAGAAGCTTCTAGAATTAGGGAAGGCGAAGCCTGGTGAGGGCCTTCCAAAGGGATATGATGGGAAGAATGATACTCGGTGGGTGTCTGTTATGTCTTCCATTCGGCAAGAGCAGAAAGGATAATGTGATTCGTTCTCAGGGGTGCATCCAAGGGGCAAGTTCGAGCCACCTTGCATAATTGATTCATCAGTAGTCGTGTTGGGCGAGCGTCTTGCCGTGATATTTCAGACAATTCTTGTGACATTTGACACCACATCGACTTTGTTGTACCATACTTGAAGCTGAAGCGCACCAATTCAAAGCATCTGTACAGATCTTTGGTTCCAGGGACATGTGCGCAAATGGGCGTTGCGAAAGGATCAGAAAGGAGTGAACCAAAATATTCTCTAAGAGCAAAGCCATCGGAATCGAATTCAACAAATGGAATAAGCATACACAAAACTGTTGATCTGAATAGACGCGTGCAATTTTGAAAAGGAGGAGGTACAACTAATGAGTGGAAAAAAGGCCAAACACTTGGTAGGGAGAGGACGTATAACATTATGAATTCCCTCGAGATATTATCATCGTCGGCTTTTACAGTTACTCTGGTCAATCTGAAGATTATTTTCCAAGGAGTCCTCGCACCCCGTTATAGTCGGGACAGGAGCGGTATCAATACTCAACGGGGGAGAGGTGGGGGGGGGGGTTGGAGGAGGTCGGGAACTGGAGTCCGAGGTGATATCGCGCGGAGTTCCGGAGTCAAGATCGGAGGTCCGGAGCTGAAGGGATATGATACCCCAAACTGAGACTCTCTGTCTGTTCCGAAATTAGTAATCCCCAGGACATTGAGTAAGGGCACAGTGCTCCACCTGAGTCACTGAGGCTAAGGCCCTTCCATTTCCCAAGTCTCTCCTCTCACTTCCGGGATCGCGATTCTGACACTTTCGGCATCTAGGATATTATATTCTTTTATCCTTCTTCATTCAACCGCCGTGCCTTGCGTGTTTTTTGTAACGCCCTTGTAATGCCCAGCAATAAGTATTCCCGTTACAACAAGAATGTGGTCACATGACCACGGAAATAGCCTTAAAGCACTCTCGAATCGCCTGTGTTTGTTTTTTTTTCTCATCAACGTCGAACAACGCCTGTTCTTCCGCAAGTTAAATACCCCCATTCATATTAACACCAATAAACAATTACGCCTGTCTTTCGATTCTCCAAAATTTTATTGCTATGCCGCGGGATCCTGAACAATCTCTCGTTACTTCGGCACCCGGTATGGACCAATGGCGCCTTACGATTCTCGGTGAGGGGGCTGTTGGCAAGACTGCTCTTGCCGTCCAAGTAGGGATCATTTCTAGCATCACGGTGGACCAGTGCTTACTTGCTTTACTGTCCAAAGTTTTCGATGAACGCTTTCATTGGTGAGTCCACCCCTGATATTTAGAGTGTGTGTGTTTGGCTCACCCCATTTTCCGTTGACAGAGGTGGGATGCTTTTACTATGAGATGAGAGGATTCTGATCATTCCTTGTCATAGTCGTATGATCCGACAATCGAAGACTCATATCGGAAAACGATTTTGGTCGATAACAGACAGGCCTTTCTAGAAATAATAGATACGGCAGGACAAGGTATGTGATCATCACTGTTCGTATCGACCTGCCGCGGCTGCTAATTTGAGTCGTATCTCAGATGAGTACGCGACCCTCCGCGATCAATGGGTTCGGTGAGCTTGCCCTCGACTTCATTCATCACCGACCTTTCTCTCATCTCTTCCAGCGAGGGCCAGGGGTTCATGCTCGTATACTCCGTCGCATCGCGCAAGTCGTTCAATCGACTGCACGAATTCTACAAGGCCATTATAGATGGCAAGCAACCACCGAGGTCGGCAGCTTCCCTGGGGCAGAGATTTGCCCGCCCCGGGATCGTCATCATTGGCAACAAGATCGACATTCAAGACGAACGTGTCGTTACGACGGAGGAGGGTGAGCGATTGGCCCGGGAGTGGAGGTGCGGCTTTATCGAGACGAGTGCCAAGTTGGCCGTCTGTGTGGATGAGTCGTTCTGCGAACTCATCCGACAATGTCGGAAGGCGGGACCCGTGGATGGTTTGCCGCCGCAGCTCCGTGGACCTGCATTCCCCAGAGGTCCAAATGCCCCGACAGCCGCGACACCCGTGCCGCGACAACCCCCTTCCGCGAATCCCAACCCCACTTCGCCGCCGCCGACCAAACCCACTATCCGATCGCGAAAGAAAAAGAAGAAGGACAAGGACAAGGAGGATCGTCAGCCAGGTTGTATCATTATGTGACGCCCATAGAACGGACTTTTCCTTTTCCTCTCATTGTGTATACCACTCTTCCATACCCTTGCTTTTACCATTATTCTGTATATATGCAGTGTATATTGCTCGCTAAACGATTTTCTCTGATCACACAGCTGTGCTACATGGCATAAAATAAGCTGCCCCACCTGTATACCGCGTGGCAGTTATTTGTTGCAATCGCCAGTTTCATTGCTATATATATATTCAACATGCAGAGCACACACATGTTCTTTGTTTCGAACAAAACACCCAGATTTAGCACCCAGCATGGACATCACACAGAGCCTCATCAAATGTGTATCTCAGATACACTTAATTGGGATATTAGGGCAGAATTGGGAGAGCGACTCCTAACTTTATGAGTATTTGAGAGAGTGATCATTTGTCCGACCTAGTAGAAACGTCGTAATTCATGCTGCAATCTAGTTTGTACATGTGGTGGGGCGGGTCACCTCGTTGACGCTGAGATTGAGCTCCCATGAACGCACACCGGATACTACTGCTGCCGCACTGCGATAGACATGCATACCATGGAGAGGCGTAAAAGTATAATCCAGTTGTTGAACCGGACTAGATTCTGCAGGCACGCGACGCGCACTGGCCGCAGGACAAAAGAATTCTCCTGACGCCTCAATACCGTGACCTCGATTTCTGGATCGTGATCCATATAGGTGAGGCGCAGATGATTGTGTCCCTTCGTATATCTTCCTATGGATCTGAGGCGCATCGTTCCTGGGAGTGAAAAATTCGACTGCAGCATTACCTTCATCTTTGTCATAGGAAATGGAAGGACGTGTTGCTGTTCAGGTTTGCGGGTGGAGCGGGCCCTCCTAACAGAGGAGCGAAAACAACCGAAAGAGGAGTATCAGCGATTTCTTCCATCCTTCATCACCCGAAACAAAGGCAAAAGCGGAACCAGGAAGCTGCTAATGGAAATATTGAAGAGGAACGCCCCCAGCACACGTGCGTATGTCACCCTTTCAATATGTCACTAAAACTAGGCGTCTCTTGTCCATCCGGAGGCACTCTTATGCAGCCGACTGATCTCCTCGCTCCTAATTCCACCCAAGCTCAAGCAGTTGGCGGAAGCAGAGTTTCAGAGTATCGGAGGTAATATTATCAAAGCATTCCGCTGCTTAGTCCGTGTGGCTTGTACCCGAGAGAGATGCAGGCCACATCGTGGTCAAATGAGACCGGGGAGAAATGATTAAGGACTGAACTCGTTCACCGGGCGTGGATCGATCCGCGGCGTCTTCTTAGATGCTGCAGAGGCGTTATCGCGTCGCCATTCGCGAAGCAGCATGCATCGCTGAGGCGATCCTGCTGCTACCAATATGGGCGCACCCCTCGAGCACTAAAGAAGCACATGCAATTTAGTGGGTCCACTTTGTGCGTTTCTGAAATCTCCAAGCTCTAATTCGAGATTCTTTTAGCAGCATGGCAGCACTTTTGGCTGTGCATCAGAACAGCTAGGCTCTAATCTCCAAACTGTTCCCTCGAGTTGTAGCCTAACTCAGCAAGGCAGACGTCACTATGCTCTTCTTTTTTGCCGGTTTGCAGTTTCTCCGTGGTTGCTTGTCATCGACTAAAAAATCCACCAAGCCCTGCACTGATTTGTATGTTTGGAGCTGAGCATCGCACCACAGTAAGCTTGAACGGGCTAACACTCATCCTCATCGCATACACACCAGTCAGCTCCCAAGAGAACGCCACCAAAGGATCTGGTGGGGCAGAATAACTAAGGACTGAACTCGTCGGATCGATCAGATGGTGCAGAGGCGTCCATTTCTGTCAAGCTTCCACTATGTTGCGTGGAAGCATTATTGCCTCGCGATTTGCGAAGCAGCACACATCACTAAGACGATCGTGTTGCCACTGATTTCGGCGCGCTCCTCGAGCAATAGAGTAGCGCAAGCAATCCAGTGGGTGCACGTTGTGCGTTTCCGAAGCCACCGGTCTCCAATTTGAGATTCTTTTAGCAGCATGGCAGCACTCTTGGCCGTGCATCAGAAAAGCCAAAGCCTAATCCATTCAACTCAACATCTAAACTATTCCCTTGAGTTGTAGCCTGAGTCGACAAGATGGACGTCTCTATGCTCGTTTTTTCGCCGGTTTGCGGCTTCTTCGTGGTTGCTTTTCATCAGCCAAAAATCCACCAAGCTCTAGAGCGTCACGAGCGCACTGATTTATATGTTTGAAACTGAGTGTAGCACCAAAGTTAGCTTGGAAGGGACAACACTCATTCTCGTCGCGTACGCACCGGTCGGCTCCCAAGAGAACACCGCCGAAGTATCTAGTCACAACTACCAATACATGGTCAACCTCCTAAAAGGCACGATCGATGTGAGCATAGTTTTACACAATCAAGGGAACATATCCTTACAAGAATTTGCAACAGATGTGCTAATCTGCCCCCAGCTGCCGTTTCCCCGTCATCGTCATTATCTTGGTGGAGGACACCATTATCCGTGCACCTCCACGCATGGATAGTCGGATGGGCAGCACGGGCGATCCGACGATCCGACCTTATATTCTCAACAATCAATGGCACCTACGATGGCATTCAGGGAAGAAAACACGCAGGCATCGATGTTAACGAGTTCTCACTTGAGATGGACGATCAATCCGACAAACTCGAGCAACGAAGACTGAACCCCGGTCCTGGATAGGTGGGCTTTCTACAATTTCAACTCCGAGCGGGAGTTGGGAAACGGCGTGGGGGGCTAAAGGCCCTGATCCAGTAACCAAATTTGCAGGCACCTCGCCACTCTGAGAGTGAGAACGTTCCCCAACTTGGTCCTCTCGGGCGAGCTGGACAACTTTCGCTTCGCTAAGACGAGTTTCGTACCATCCATATATAATGTTTTTAACGCTCTCCAATCCATCGAAGACTGATACATCTCCAGGAGACCAAGGAACCCCAGCGATAGAAATGAAGGCACGAGTGACGATACCGAACAAATCTGTATCGACCCCAAAGCTACCGATATAACGAGAAAGGAGCTGAAGTTGAGGTGGACACTCTTCCGGGTATTGGAGAGGAATGGAGACACAAATTCGAAACGAAACATCCTCATAAGTTGGTTCAAGGCTGTCAAGGTACGGATTAGGTTGAACAATACGAACAACATACTTAGAACAAAAGAAAACACCCAAGAAAAGCATTGTATCTCACGTCAAGAGAACATTATATCGAAGCGAAGATGAGTGATCATTTTCAGAGTCAGCATGCAATGTTATTGCATCTGCTCCGTAAATGGACTGTAAAGCTGTGAACGAACTTCGAACTGTGATGTTTTTTTGGCAATACTAGAAACCCGAATCACCTTCAATCTCCCCTGAGACAAGCTCACGACCAGATACGTTGAGGGCCTCTATAAGAGATTTTAGCTGTTCATCACCGTCGGCGTTCATGGACTAAGAGTTTACTGGAATACCCAGTCGTCATTGAATTACCTCGAATTCTATTCCAATAGAGGCTGGTAACGTGAATCTAAGCCCTCAGATTAATTGTTCCACAGCATCTCATCTTCCTGGGAGGAGCTCTTCTAACTTTGACAGCACCCCACCGCGGTACCTTTACAACGCTATGGCTCGGATGCTATGGGGATCGTTGTGCTCTAGTGCATGTGGAATGGGCGAGACCTCGAGGGAAGTTAACTTCCATTTGGATCTCATGGGCGTTTCGGGACCCCACGTCTCCGCGATGGCACCAGCCCTCTGACGGAGGATTTTGGACGAGGAAAGAAGACTATATATAATATAACACTTGTCCCTACTGAATTTTCCGGGGATCGGAGTCCTTTTTGGACGAAGACTTTGAGAAGTCCTTGTGAGACACAACCGAACGTCATCATCTTAATCGTACCCGATTCGCAGAGATCCGGGCACCAAAACGTATCAAACGTTGCATTCAGCGTGCTGGTCATTGGGATGACAGTCCACCATGACTCGATTGAAAGCTTGCTGATGCGGAGAGTCCTATAATTCCGTGAGCAATAGTTCTCCTCGTTTTGGCAATACCGTTTTAGCCGTCTGTCATCACTTCCTTGACTCACGGGTTCTTGGGGCTCACAGCCAGTTTCGCCGACAGCATCCACACCCTGCTTAGAGCGCGCGAAGAGGTACCTTAGGCGAGTTTCTAGTTTTCGTGGGATTTCGATAGGCTTCAACGCTGCTTCTCACGATAATCTAGCCACATTGAAGGATTGGACCGGCCCCTACTGGAAGGGCCCCAGGATTCGTTAGTGGTGCTTACCATGGCACCGAGCAAGATCAGAGATAACATACGGGGAAGAGGTCGTTGGGTTAGATACCCTTTGACCGTATCACCTCTTTCCCTTTACGATTTAGGGTACCCCAGTATCTACTCACAGATTTTTCACCGAGTGCACAAATTTACACACCATTGATGGAATTTCTCCCATGCAGTCTGAAGATCATAGCGCCGGAGAGCTGAACGTAACAAGGACATGCGATCCACTTCGCCTCTTGGGGCGGTTCCATCTTCATCGCCTCATTGTCCCCGTCCCCGTTACGGGGCCCCTTTTCTCTTCCCCGTCACATATACTCAGCCTTGTTCCGTGCGTTCTGCACTAGGCACTTTTCTACTGCTTTCTGAGGGCCGGACCCCATGGAGTCGATGCTGTTCGTTACCCATTCAGGTGGTATGCCCATCGTATATGATTCATGAAGAGGGGAAAGACGAGTTGGACTAACATCCACTTCTAGGGCAGGCGAGGACGCATCATCAATTTCCATGACGATGCTTCCGTGAGGAACTGGATGGCCTCGGTGGACTCGACAATGCCAGTGGGGCGTCAGTTCGTGAGTGAATGAGCCTCAGTGAAGATCCGCGAATCTGGTCGAACCAAGGAGTCTCGCAAATGTCGAACCAGCCACAAGGCCTAGCATAATGAACAAACTTGACCGACTTCACTTCCATCTGTATGATTCTACTTTAGTAGAGGCTGGGATCCTGCCTACTGTATGATCCACATCCGATTAGGGCAATGTCATATCATAGCAAAGCTGAGATCTTCAGTTGGGAAGTTGGGAAGTTGGGAAGTTGGCGTTCGAGACCGGACTCGGGATGTCTGGCTAATCGAATCGTATGCGATGCAACGATGCAACTCAAATTTACAAGAGTCGCTGCCGGTTTCGGTCGCGGCGGTAATACTATAGGTTGATATGACAACAATGCTGATGCGTTTCAGACTGTATCGAGATACAGGATAATGCTAATGTCAGCGATTCGGCAGAACTATGAGGGCACCTCGCTTGTAATGGTTAAAAATTCTGTATCTACAATACAACGAATAAATCGGACGCATTTATCACATTGGAAATGACGTGGGAGGGAATGCAAAGAGTAATCAGCAAGAATTGTAAACAGGCAGAAATCAGGTGAGGGGCTTGTATATAATCTGAGCGTCCTTGGAGGCAGAGTGTGGCGGAATCTCGATAAAAGGATCGTAGTGTAAATATGATACTCAATTCAAATAAGGGTTGTTCTCTGCAAAATATTCATGCGAACTGCCCCGAAATCAGCAAGGAGAAGACCAGGGGAAAAAAACTTACTCAGCATTATTTGTTGCATTTAATGGATTCTGTATAGCAAGCGCCTTGCAACCATCTTGTCCGTAAACGAAATCCTGTGTACCTCCATTATCGATGAAGTGGCTTGACCTAAATAGGTTTGAAGAAGTCCTAAGGATATCAGGGTGAGGTAGGGGCGACGCACTCATGGATCAGTGTCCCCGCCTTGGAATCCGTTCCTTGAATAGGAGCCGACCAAAACGCCGAGCAAAGATAAATTGTCCCAAACTCAGTAGGGTAGACATATGCATAGATTCCCGGATCGTCGCAGGAACAATTATACGTATCGCTGAACAGCTGGCCATTACGGATATGCTAAACATGTCGAAGGTCCATGTTAGCCCAAAACATCAAGCGATAGGAAGACGCCAGTGAAGGAAATACGTTGTAGTGTGATGTGACAGTATCGGCACGTTGCTTTGTCCAGCTCCCAAACCACGTTTCATAGCGAGGATATGAACAATTTGTCGCGTGAAAAGTCAAATAGTGATACGACTCGTTGACAAGCTGCTGTGCAACGAAAACCGCCCGAGAGATATTGACCACTTGATCAGCATTGCAGCTGGAACCCACGAATTTTTAAATATCAAGATTAGCGAATCATATGCGAGGCAAATCCCACACAGCTCGCACCTCTGAAATGTGTTAATCCTCTTGGACAAACGTGGCGACCGAAGAGTATTCACAGGTGGGACCGTCCTTCCGAGAATGATGGTGGAAGGAGTGCCCAGTACTTCCACCTTGGACGTGACAGTCTCCAGATTCAACTTGTCACCAACGCCATTATCTGGGACGTGAATAAAAGATCGAGAAGACCCGCCAAGCAAGACGGTGTACGTTCTTGGGGCTCCCAACCTTGAAAAATTGTACATTTTCTCGCCTAACTTGTGTGTGTATGTCCTCGATTCGCCTGGAACGAGAACAGTATATTGTTGTGCAGCCGCTGCGAGAGCCGGCGACCATTTCACCTAACAGTAATACGGAACGATGCGATTGCTACTCAGCGAGGATTGGCCAGTAGTGGAGCAACCCCCCATCAGCTGGGTAGATCAAAAGTAAGCACACCTGGACGCCATTGAACTCTGGGACACCTCCATGTCCGTTCCGGATATCCCAAATGTTCGTTTCCCAATGTGGTGTCAGGACGGAGTAAGGATCATTCAGCAGCCGCAACGTTCTATTTCCAACGTTTTTCAACCTGACCGTCGCGACGAGTGCAGTGGCATCGTAAAGTTCGTCAGGCGTCCGGATGGTAAGATGAAGAGGAGAGTCCGCTACAGCCCTGACTGTAGCAACGAGCGAGAGGATAGTCCAAAAGCCGCCAAAGAGCATGTTAGTTGTCACAACAATGAGGAAAGAGTCAAAGCACAAGGGGGTGCGGCCGGCTATTTATACGAATGGTGGAAGTCCTTGGAAGCCAAAATGATAGGGAAGAGGAACGACTCAGGTATGAGGCAAAGCATGGAAACGAGAGCATGTGGAAGCTAGTACTGGCTGGCACTGGTGATGACCAATGCCACAGCGGGTGAGGCCCGAAGTTAACCTTTTATCACCATAATGGAACATAGACGATCAGAACACAGCCGCCCATAGCCATATCACATCTACGTATGCTGTGTTTCCCTTTATCAATGCTGTCCATCCTCTGACCACGTTGCACGCATCCGCGACGGTCGACATAAAGCGACGAATCTTGTAAACTTTGAATATTTGGAAACAGCAGTGGTCAACATTCCCCGACCATGGGGCTGCAATGCGGTAGCATAAGGCAAAAAAGGGGTGATTGTTGACACTTGCACCGGCACGATATGAAATAACGGCAATTTGCGGACACAAATTTGACCAACGACAATGAACCGATTTCAGTTCAAATGAGGGGAATCCTCAGCAAAATACTCATGCCATCATGGAGCAGCGGAACTGCACATAACGATTAAAACGCAACGAGTCGACAAAAAATGAAGACTCAGCATTGTGGCATCGTCGGGATTCCTTTTCGCAAGTGCCATACCCCGTAGGCAATCGTTGTTGTCCAAGCCCCAAACTGTGTCCCATACCGCGGTGTGGTACGTGACGGGTCGGGTAGTTCTATGGGTTTTGAGCATATAGCTGGGCAATCGGGACTGTGGTCGTAAGCAACCGCGGCAAATACATTGACTTGAGCTCTTTGCGCCTAAACGATGAGACAAAATGCTTTTTGCATGCTTTGCAAAATCCCGAGGATGCGACGGTCGACGTTAGCCGAAATAGTTACCATTCCCAAGGATCCTCGTCGACACGCTTCCCACCATGTTGAACAAATTGCTAGGTAGCAGGCTTCAAAGAAATGCGGTACGTTCCCGGAATGGAACAGCCCGATGAATCGTAGATGCCAGCAGCAAGATCACAAATGTACGAGCTAGAAGAGGGGGGTGAAAGCACGGAACAACAACAGCAAATTTCCATATGGCTAGTAGTAACATACCAGGTTGGCATATCATATATTGCCTTTTTTGGGCTGCCGACGGAGACGACTTGATCTATTGTGGAAGAAGATCAACAGAGGGAAGAGCGAAAAAAAAAAACAAGGAAACCGTTCCCAAATTACGGATGCCCACCTGAACGACAGTGAATTTGGGAGACTTCCCGTCATCCCCAACGATATCAAAAATATTCGTCTTCCATTGAGGTGCAGATAACGTGTGTGGACCGTCCAACACGTGTACGGGTCCATCGCCCTAATTCGCTGAAATCCTGACAACAAAGGAGGCACCGTTCATTTGCCATGGTTGGACGCGGACGAAGAGAGAACGCAAGGGAAACTGCGGGAATCCAAACACAACTGAGAGGAGGCAGAAAGGCACGCGCTGCCAACGTTGTAGCTAAGATCTACTGCTGGAGAGAGGAGGGCCAAGCGGGAAGCTTGGGGGTGAAGCTTCACGCACTACTACTGTTCAGTGATATGTAAATTTTAGAACAGTCCAATTCAACGATTCGATCACGATCCGAATAAATCCTGGGCTTTCCTTTTGAGTCCTCAGAACGCAAAAAAAGCCGTTCAGTGCGGTCTGACCTAACATCCGTCCGCATCCGAGAGTCTATGGGACACATTCGAAAGGTGGTAAGCCAGAAGGGACAGTCATGGGATGAAATCGTGGGAGAAACTAAAGCACGAGACAGAAAGTGGCGACAAAGCTCGCAACCTCTATTTGGGATTCTGAACATGCGAACAGCAGGGATTGTGCATTGCGCGTGTCGATTTAATAACGTCAGCATTCAGCCGCTCAGTGTCGTATTCCCCGGGGTGTTCAACTGCAGAGTACCATACCCCGTCTGAGAGCGTATCTGAACTGTTGCGGAGAAAAACAGGTAAAATACAAATAGCCTCCACAAGAGCGAGAGCGTTATCCGAAACAACACAGTTATGTATCGGGTGAGTGGAGTTACGTAATACAATAACTCCTTGAATCAAACAGTACTGTGCCCGCGAGCGGGAGCATGAACAAATAGTGCTACTTGTATGGTGGTGCAGCTCGACAAGATCAGCCGCTGTGGATCAATTTCCTTTTTTTGCTCTGTACCAGATCCGAAGTCAGATTGATGTCCATAGACCGATACTTTGGGGGTTCTGCAAGTGGTGCCACAAGTCTTTGCAGTCCTCGACACTTCGGAAGGAGACCGTTTAACCGCATAAAGCGCCGGGTGTTGAAAGCAAGCGAAACGCCCCCCGGCCCTGCCAGCGAGTCGGCATGTTCAATTATGTAGCTCCTATTTCGAACCGGTGACATCTCTAGACTGACAAGGCCAAAGCAGAAAGCAGCTGTGGCTCTTGTTGGATTATCGACCACAAATCAGTGTAGTAGTACTTTCAAGAGGTCAATCAAATTGATGCGAGGGACATATGCACTGAGCATAGGACAATATAAGTAGATCGTCCTCAATCCATGTGTTGCCAGTACAGGAATCATTATTCATATGGTGGAGAAGAGATGGAGATGATGGAGGCTAGAGCCATAAGCGAACAATATGACAATATGACAATATGGCATTGACAATATAATTCGGACAACTCCACTTGGCTGCATCCTATCGTTGTCCAGCGCTAGTGTCGGTTCGAAAGAATTATGAGTGCAAAGGACTGACGTGATATATGTAAGTGAATTAACCAGCGCAGATCAAGCAATACGCTGGGAACACATAGCTAAGATGAGTACATAATCGAAAAAAATGGCTAAGACATATCATGGCTTCACGACGTCAACCGTTGCTGTCTTTCAATCACTAGGGCCCAAAATGTCACCAGTTAGACGTACCGCGTGGACATCTGGCGAGTCGGACCAGCTGCTTTCTCATGCAATATATCCTCACTATGTATGTCCCATGTTCACCTTTGGTACAGCCGTTTCCGCCCACGCCCACGTTTCCTTTTCGACGAACATAACACCCGAATAATGGTCGTACCTCGGATTTCTAGACGCGCAACGTGCTGCAATTCTGTGCACCGCACAACTATGCTGATAATGTCTATACGTGCGTGCCCACTGGCGCAAATATGGAGGGATAAGCGAGATCAATGTTTAATATTTCGCCATCAAGATTTTTCAAATTTCTTTAGATTACCTTGTCTTCCTCATTTAAGGGCTTGGCCTAGTCACTCGTCCGCCCTCAAGCTGCGACGAGGTTTTCCAACATGTTCAGGCGCGTTGCCCTTTGTTTGCTTCTCCTCTTCACTGCATCCGTCTTCGCCTTCCCTTTTCCCCAACGGCAGGTGTTACGCCGCCCTGCACCTCAGCTTCGGGACCCTGTGTACGGGGGAACGAACGCGAAGCGACTCGCGAGGGGCTTGCCCCCTTTACCGCCAGTTCGGAGGGTTCTTGTGAATATTTCACGATCTGATAGTAAGTCTGCAGCCACCTTCACCGATGCGTAGCACGAAGATGTACGGTGTGACTGTAATGCGGTTTGGTCTCCAGCTGCCAAAAGGGCACAGGTCAGCGGCACAACGGCCTGGACCGGCAGAATTCAAGTAAATCTCGTCCCTGGTGAAAACCCCCTTGGTGCAGACCCCCTTGGTGGAAATCCTGGATACCTCCGGCCGACCGATGGTAGTGCTGATCGGTGGGTGTTTCGTCCGCTTTCTTCAGTTATGTCGCATCTGAATTGACACCTGCCTGTCTCTTGATTGATAGGTACATGGTAGTTAGTAAGGCGACCGACGCCGATACTTTCTCGACCACATTCTATCAAGATGGTGTCACTCCCGTGAGCTTCAAGAGTGAGAATGGCTTGGTGCGTTGTCTTTTCTTCCATTGAGTTTGTTTTCCAAACGCAATTCTCCAGAGCGCGAAACCTCTGAGTGCCCGTCCCTATTTGGCAGGTCTCGTCGATCCGAATATTAAACTCGGTGCGTTAAACGCGATCACTGTTTTTCTGGGGAGTTCAGTGCAAAGTACGTCGATCCTTGAGCACTCATCCAGCTCGATCTAATTCCATCAATTTCTCCTTGGACGTCGGGTGCAGCTAATTCCGGTGACGGCCCTCAATCTGGTGGTGCAGCCTCCGTTCCTGGACTGAGCTACGAGACGAGATTTTGGCTCTACGATCCTTCAACTAACAATATCACACCCGAATGGGTGGATTCTAATCATAGTGAGTGTCTCCTTCAGGGATTCATGCCCTAGCGGTGAAGGGCCTCTCTATCCACATTGCACGGCGACACTCACTTGGGATACTTCCACACAGATAAGCTAAAGCTATCAGCCGTGTGGGATCATGTTGGCCAGAAGATCTATCTCACGACAGATCCGGGGGGCGTCACCTTCGCTGTTTCTGAGTCAAGAAATGTGGTGCGTGAACTATCAATATTGGTGTCTCGAGTTGTGCACGAGCCTGGGTTGCTAATTTTATGCGTCTCTTGCAGACACTCTCTGCAGTTAACTATGATAATCCCGGTATCTAGACATCCATCCAGTTGTGGATTACTTTGCTCCAGATTTGTACCATTCCCAATTACACGGGAAATGACTAGTGCGACTTGTGGTCTTTCGGTGCATCACGTCCGATAACCCCTCATAGACTATACATGTTCGTTAACTTGCACAAAAATTATAAGACGAAATGGAGGACTAGCGAGTTATATATCGCTCAGTCCCGTTGTACGTGAACTGAGGAAGAGTCGTAAGGACCCAAAAATTCCTGCTTTTATAGCCAGGCGCCATGAATGCGCACTGACTTTGGCAGCGACTGTTCCAAGAAAGGAAACAAGCGTGGATTATGAGCGCCGCTAGACTCAACATCAACAAACGTGAGTTGGCCTCAGCGTACGCTACGATCCCAAGAATTCTGATAAAAATGCCATATACCCGCTATCCCGTAGCGGGACCTGCAAATTTTTCTGTATTAGAATTTTTGGGATCGTAGCGTACGCTGAGGCCAACCGTGATTCACGTTTGTTGATGCGGCGTATAGCTAGATCTACTCTTGTTTCCTTTCTTGGAATACTCGCTGCCAAAGTCAGTGATGGGCCGGAGTGGGCCGGATTCGTTGTGGGAATTACCCGGCAGCGCTGAGGATGACACCCTCCCCGGGTCTGGGCTGCATTATGGTTCAAGTTGCATCTGTGGATGGGACAAAGCACTCTGTCCTTCCATCTGCTCTGATTGCCTTCGCGCTTGCGCTGTATTGCTTGGCTGGTACTTAAGTCGCCTCCAGCCCTGTAACCTACGTACGCTGCCCAGTTCAGTTTTCACTGGTCCTTTGCGTGGTTACTTGCATTTTATTAGCGCGTGCCTACGCCAGTTTACCCGCTCCGTGCCTGCTCTCTGTGCACTTCTGGACTTACCGCATCCAATGTGCACTCTGGCTTCCACAATGCAGATAGGAGGGTTTGCTCTTGGAGTGTTGTAAAACCAGTCTTACCATGCCTAAGAAGGGGTTGTATGAGCCCCGGGTGATGACCCTGGTGCTGGGGACCGATCTTCCAACTCATCGATACCGGACAACCAACATCTGGGCTGGAATGAGGCTAATCTATTCATGGAATGATTACATTCTTCGCCAACCTTGCCGACTCACAAAGTCCAGTTTATTGTTGCAAGTGTCACGGTCTCAAGCTCACATACTTCTGCTCACGCACAGATGCACGCGAGGGCGAGCTGGACCTGTTACAAATATTTCAACAATGATTGACAGTGCGCAATGCCAGATTTCAACGTTACATGTGTCAATGAGGCCTCTGGTTGCTCAACGCTTTCATCACATGTTTGACAGTGCGCGCAGGCAGTGCCACTCGCTCTAACCAAGATACCTTTGGACTGGCTCGACCAGTGTGCTGATCATTTCAGCACCATCTGGCACCCCACCCTCAGCCTAGTTACGGGAACGGTTACAGGTCGCACCACTGGCCTTGTGCGGTTGCATTCGCTGCTGGCCCCACTTGAGCCGAGTCCGCTTCCCGACCCAGGGCACATATACAACCACATTTTTTTATTGCTTTACTTTAAGAAAATTCCTGGAGGGGGGATGTAAGGCTGCATACAGAGAAAACGCATCGACGACAATTATAGAATACACTGGCGCCGGAAAACAAAAACCTCGGAAAGTCGACCAGACGCCCAATTTGTACATGTCATTTTTTGCACCTCAGCATCGACTACTTATTGGGGACATCAGGGCCGTTCGCCGGAATTCGGAGCTTCTTTTCTTGTTCCTCTTTTTCCATCCTTTGCTTTTCGAGCTTGTACGAGTGATGCATGCATGTGAGCAGACGGCTAAGAGGTGAAATAATAAAGTCGCGGAACACCCACCATGAATGCCCAGGAATGGTCAACTGACATGTGGCGTGGGGCGTTTGAGGTGGATAGACCTGCAGTGGCAAGGAGGACGCCAACGGTGAGGCCTTGCGCCCACATACGAGCTTGGACAAGTTTCTGCGGGAATGTTTGATATCTATGGAAGAAGAGTAAGGCATATACTGTCAATTTCCACTATGACGCTATATGCCCAGTCAAAGTACAGATATGGATTCGACTTACGGATTTCTCATAACGAGTCCAAATGCAATTGCCATGCTCAATGCCAACTAGCCCCAACAATGCTGTACTTCCTCTGAGCTGCCCAATGCAACCATCGTTGTTTCTCACTCAGGTTCGCGATGCGTTGCTGTTCGCGTTTTTGGAGTTCGTCGATCTCTAGGCACCAGCGTCTCTCCAGCGGGAACGTTCCCAGGCGTTGCCATCGACTTCGGCTTTGATGACTGAAGCGGGGATTGTGAGTATCACAACACCCAGGGCTTTGAGGGAGAGAGGAAGGTTGCGATAGTACTGAGTCCACGCGCATTCCCGGCGTTTTAGAATGAACGAGTTATTTGATTCATCAGTGGGGTGGGTGATGATTGATGGGTTATCCGGTGGGTATTGGAGGGAAGGATTTAATAAATATAAGGGCTAGAGTTGAAGTCGGAAAGGCGCTTACAGGCCATGCTCTGTGAAGGTAGTACGAAAGTGGAAAGGCTACGAGTGAGGAGTACACGAAGCCTTCTGCGCCTCCTCTAAGTACGACCCTGTAATGCCTGTAAACAAGCAAATAGGCTGGAATGAGCGACCTCGTTGAAAGTGACGTGCGCTTGCAAGCTTGTGGCCGGCAAACGCATTGTGACGCACTCATCAGCTTCTTCTTGCGTGAGAATCTATTGAGTTGGGGTTTGAACGTTGACAAAACATCGTTGCAACGGGTGGTTACGAACCTTCATGGTGGTGGTTGTGAGTGGGAAGTTGTTGAGTTCGAATTAAGTACTGCTATGAGAGTTTGAATTTTCATCAGCCGATCGCGTGGGCTTGTGAGCCACTCATTGGTCATCACATCAAGAAATCCAGGAGTCCCTGAGATCAGTCTAACAGGTGCCCAGCTGCCGAACGGTAGATGGCTCGGCTGGGATGGCGCTGGATGGCAGGCTCTTAACGTAAAAGAGTCGATGTAAATACATGTAAAACAAAACAATAGCCCGGGATAGCTGCACTGCCACGTCAGGGTAATAAAATAGATCTATTATCACAACCTGAGTGTATCATGATCGCTCCCTCCACGACGGGTCAGAAACTCACTTCTTTGCACTCTTAGCGTCAAAGGATCTGGGCCGGCGGCAATCGTATTCCAGTCGCCCCGCTCCAGGTGGGGGCGGGTGGCCAGATACCTATTTGTCCATTTGTGGTCTTCGCTGCAATAGATCAGATGGTTCGC
>NW_024067335.1:0-51876 GCF_015039405.1 Cantharellus anzutake | reverse complement strand
AGAAGTTCGAATTTGAGCTTTTTGTGGTAAAATGACGAACATGGAACAAAGTGATCATCGGAGAAATAGCCTTACACTGTAAGCTCCAACATTTAAACTAGATGCACAAGCATTACCTGCCATTCACGATCGTGTCCAAAATGTGCAGTAGCCAGGCAATTTTCCATGTCATCAGCGGAGATGCCAACATTCTCGACTGTCGCAGCGTCGATGATCATAAAGCTTCAGGTCCCGAAGTGGGGGAAACATGAGCCACGGCGTCTTCTTGAGCATAGGAGGCGGGGCGTAGACAGACATTCCTGGTCACCCACCGGACCCTTAAAGGTCCAACCACCACGGGCACACCCTCACTTCATGAGATGACCTTTGAGGCAAGGTTATATTTCAGTATCATGCGAGAGCAGAACTACGTGGAATAGAAAACCCCAAGCCCAGAGTCTTCATATGGAAATGATCCATAATACGCACAAATCCGACAATTCCGGGAGAAGAAACCAGGTTATGAACTGAGAGCAAGATGCACTGGATGTGGAGTCGTAGAATCAATGAATCACATCCTGTTCGAGTGCCCCCACAACAGAGGAAGGGAAATCTGGCAAGCCATCGAGGAAATGTGCACGAAAAGAATGGCCCCAAGACATGAACACCTCTCATGTAATGGCCACGCCGCTACCCAAACTAAAGGACGAAAACAACATGGTGATCTCGGGCGCCTCCAAGCTACTAACAATTCTAATCTCCGAGGGAAGCTGGCTGGTCTGGATACTTAGCTTCGCAACGCGCGACGCCGTGCTCCTGTTTGCCTGAGCGCTGTTTGCAGACGAATGCAATCATTGTGGTTGAAGACGCATCAGAATAAGAAAGCGAGAAATGGTTCACGCATGCTGCATGACGTAATTCTACCCATCGGCAGTCTGCGTCCACTCATTTCCGTAGGATAGCGATGGCCAGAGGGCGCAAGGTAGAATCATGTCCATGGGGAATCTTTCCCGGGATGCTTATGAAGTTGAGTTAGCAGAGAGGCAAGGACAGGGGAGGGCCCGCTCAGGAGAATGATGGCAAGCCAAAGTATCACGATCGAGAAAAGTTTGTTGTCGAGAAGACGAACGAAAGGTTTGAGACTTATTATAAAGTAAGGCGCATGTGAATGAGCATGGATGGATTGGCTGATTTAGTTTTTCCCTTGCAGATCCAACAGATTATACCTGAATGGGAATGGGGCGCGTTCATGAGCTCATTGAGAGAACCACTTCCTACCACTTTCAGACTGACTGGGAACCGAACGTACGTGGCAGCCGTGTGTTAAACAAGTGATTCAGATCGAATGGTTACATAGGACAGCACGCGAGCTTAACGATGTGATTAGACAAACATACGTTCCTCAGTTGACTGGTATCACCTGGGAAGATCAGCCTGTCCCTGCGCCCACTCAGCTTCCTTGGTGCATCTTCACTAAGTTATGAGCACCTGTTACTCGGAAATTCTGACAAAGTGCTTCTTAGGTATCCCGATCGTTTCGCCTGGCAGCTGAATGTCACGAAAGCTGTAGTCCGCAAGTCCCCTGAATTTAGGAAGTTTCAAAACTTTCTTGTTTACGAAACTCAGTCGGTATGTGTGGAAGTTAATTTACCCACAGATAAAAATTTTATCTGAATGATTGTACATAGGGTAACATATCAAGGCAGGAAGCTGTCAGCATGATTCCACCTCTTCTTCTCGACGTCGAGCCGCATCATACTGTAAGGATTTAGAGGGATCACTGACTCAAGGCCCCGACTAATGAAGCTTTAGGTCCTCGATATGTGTGCGGCACCTGGTTCCAAGGTGCGTCCCTTTGCTAGAAACAGCGTTGTGTGATTGTTGATTTGTTGAATATTTAGACTGCCCAATTGCTGGAAGCACTCCATTCCGGCACGGACATGCCTTCTGGAGTCGTCATCGCTAACGATAGTGACAACAAAAGGTCGCACATGCTCGTGCATCAGTCCTCCCGCTTGCCGTCGCCTTCTTTGATGGTCACCAACTTGGATGCCTCGCTATTCCCATCTTTAAAGCTACCCCTTCGTCATCCCGACTAAAAGCCCAAAAAGACCCGGCCTTCGGCACTATCCCAACTCTCGGGAAAGGGAAAGGTAGAGCGAACGTATTGCTCTTTGACAGAATACTATGTGACGTACCATGTAGTGGAGATGGACCATAAGAAAGAATTTACAAATTTGGAATGGGTGGCAGACTAATAATGCAATGGGGCTTCACGTGTATGTCGAGGCTTTGTGTTTCGGACGTTGCGATCCCACTGATCTTCAACCTAGCCTTCAGCTGAGAATTTTGCTTCGGGGCATGCGACTCCTCGCTCCTTCCGGCCGCCTTGTGTACTCGACCTGTTCACTGAATCCAATTGAGAACGAAGCAGTCTTGGCAGCAGCGCTAAATCAATATCCTGGCGAGTTCGAGATTCTAGACGTCTCGTTATGGCTCCCAGGACTCGAACGCAGACCGGGAATGCTTCAATGGAATGTCGCCGTTGATAAGAGCCTGACTAATTTCGCAAAAACTTGGGAGGAATATCAAGCATACTGGACTGATGAAGAGAAGGCCAAAGGGCAAGCGAAGCACTCGCAAACAATGTTTACCCCCCGAATGCGAAGGATTTGGGATTACAAAATTGGTTAGTACTTTTTGTCCTTGGGAGGATTCCAGAGACTCCCACTGACAGTGATTCGTAAATTACCAGTATCAGGATATATCCTCACCTCCAGGATTCTGGGGGGTTCTTGTAGCTATCCTTGCGAGGAAGAATGCATCGGCAGGAGATTCGCTTCTAAATCCCAATCCGCTCAAACGAACAGTTAGCAACTTATCCACCGTAGTGGCTGTCGATAGCCAGAAAAAAGCCAAGACTGCTGGGATCCCCTCAGTATTGGGGGTTGAACTCCAGCCGATTGCGTTACCGGAGCCACCTCTGCAGGGAGAGGAAGTGGATGTTGAGTTCGATGAAATCCTGCCTGAAGTCGGCGTAGACACCCTTAGGGAACCCGTCAGAATGATAGGGGATGACGGGGAAGAAAAGGCCACCAAGCCCAATGATGGTGGGAGAAGTTTCAACGAGGTGCCCTACACGTATTTACAAGCAGACAACGAACACATACAAAAATGCCTGTGAGTCTCCTTTACTTAGATTGAATAACACTATCTACTACTCACCATTCCATCTCTTTAGTTCCGTCACACACATCAACCCCTCAATCTTCCCTTCCTCCCAACTCTTCGCGAGAAGCGCTACCGCTGAGCTAGCATCTGAGCGACCGAAGTCGTTGTACTTTTCCAACGCTTTAGTGAAGGATATCATCGAGAATAATGACTACAAACGATTGAGGCTTATCAACGCTGGCGTCAAGCTATTTGTGCGACAGGAAGTTGGTTCTCGAGCAAGTGAGAAGGACGGTGAAGATGGACAGACGAAAAGTCCATATCGATTCGTCAGCGACGGCATCCAGACCGTTTTGCCATTCGTCGACGAGACGGAAGGGAGTGTGGATGCGGGATTAAAGGAGCTTGAGGCTATGCTTCGGAGCTATTATCCACTGATCAATA
Source organism: Cantharellus anzutake (assembly GCF_015039405.1). NCBI lineage: Eukaryota > Fungi > Basidiomycota > Agaricomycetes > Cantharellales > Hydnaceae > Cantharellus > Cantharellus anzutake. The sequence goes on along the minus strand of NW_024067335.1, from coordinate 48,282 downwards.
GCTATGACGAGGAGTTTCGCGAACGTGTTAAATCCAAAGGTTATTACAGGGCATCTGGTGGCTCAATGATGAGACTCATCTCCTGCTCAGCAACAGGCAGCTATCTTGTCCGATTTCTCCCAGGCGAATGGTCAGGTCATTCGTGAGTGTATTCGCATCTTAACATTTGTTCCTTTCTTCATTTCCGTCCAGTCTTCGTCACCCACTGCTGCTTCCTTTGTGGATCTCGCCGAAGTCAACAGCGCTCATGGCTGATAAACATACAAAAAGGTGTGATGCTTCATCGATCCTTGTTTTGTGTATCGATCAATTCTTACTGAACAGTTCTTATTGTTCGTGTTTTTTTTGTCCGTAGCGCATTGTGCCTGCGCGTGTTTGGAGAAGATTTCACCCCATTCGGAAAGGAGGAACAACTCAAGAAACAAAAGAAAAACGAGGGTAAGACTATTCAAGCTGTGGCTTCAGCCGAAGATGTTGGCGACGAGACCATCTCGGTAAATGAGGACAGGAATGGAGAAAATTGACATGGCGGCGAGTTCACTTAAGAATCGACAAATTACCAATCAACGCTCACAATGGCAACTCCTGATTAATAGAAACGTATAGGTACACGCGCCTCGCATTGAAGTAGATCTTGAACTGGCACAGTAAATGGGAAGATAGACTCTACATTATGGATGGTCTTCATATGCCATTGTGATTTGCGATGGAGCTGGGGATGCAATGCATAACGCCGATTAATATGGGGTTGTTCGTGTAGAAGTAGAGGCTGGGACTACGTTCTATGGAGCGAAAATGTCGGTGCTGTCCGTCGTCATTACCAACTCCTCGTCATCCTCGGGTGGTCGAGAATTGAAAACAAGTCGGATGGTTCCCGCAAGGTAAAACTTCCTGACCCTGCTCCGGCCTGGTTTCGATTTGGCTGGCAGCGATGACAAAGCTGGTCCCGTTGATAATGCCTGGGCGGGCACCATGTTGTTCGTATCCTCTACCTCCATGTCAACGGGGAACACACTTGTGGAAGTCTCGGCCGAGGTCCCTTCTAGCTGAACGTGACCAGAAGGACTTTCCATCGCATCGGAAGCTCTCGGGTTGCGGCGTGGAGCGGGAAAGGCCCGGCAAGCAAAATGCAGTTGGGCGGCGTACCGGATTGTATCCTGTAACGGTTGTCCGCTGGGCGGTGTAGAGACCCCATTCCGTTCGGTGTCCTTGTCAGTTGGGACTGGGGACGAGCGCTTTACCCGCGTGCACCAAACTTGCCGGCGAATCATTTGAGTTCCAGATTTCTTTATGGAAGTGAAGTCGTATGAAATGGTGAACATCTTAATTAGGGTCCCCATTTCGTTGGAAATGATTAGCTGAATCTGACCCTTCGACGAAGGGAGGAGGTAATCGCCGACAGTAGGATCATTGGAGGTCTCTGCGGAGCTGTTTGTTTCATTTTGCTCCCGAAGGTGTTCTGAGACGTCTATGGTAGCGGTGTAAGGCCCAGTTATGTCGTACCATATCGAGTGGAATATGAGTTGGAGGGTTTGGGCTTTGCTTTATGCTTGGTTGCTTCAAGAGAAGCAGAAGCTGAAAGATGAAGTTTGAATGTGGTTGTATGGTTGCTTGAAGAGGCTATGCGTCCGCTGAGAAGCGAGGTGAGGTAGGAGCCGGTCAGCGGAGGAGAAGAAGATATATAGGAGGCATCGAGAAGGCCAGCAGAGTGGTGACGATGATGGCCGGGGAGAAAAGCGGTCCTTCGATGGGGTGATGCATTTTCGTGTGACTCGTCGGTCGCGGTGTCGTCTAATTCGGATGGATCGAAAGAACGTGCAAGCGGGGAGCCACGGCGTACCAAGGAACTGGATCGCGAAATAGACCTGGCGGGAGTGTTGGTTGTAATGTCGTGTATGGGGATCGCTGCACTCATTGCAGGAGCTCGCAATTGGTTTGGGGCGAAGAGTTATGTAAGTTAGGCACAGCGACATCTCGGAACCGTGACTCGCAGGTTTCCAGCGTCAGTTCCCACGCTTTCTCTCTCTCGGAACCGCATTGACTCGCTCGTGACTTGTATAAAACACATACCCAAGCAGTCTCAAATTACGCACAAATGCCCAAACGAAGCTCATCAGGCTACTTGTCCGTCCCTTCAAAGAAGCGGAGGCGCCTTGCAGGGGATTTTGCTGCGTTCAACCCAGAGTATGACGTTGCGAACTCCCAAGCCCCCGCCACGGACTCCATCATCAATGCGACTTCAGTGTCAACTCGTCCACCCCAGAGAAGGCGCGCTGCGACGCCTTCTTTAGCTAGCCTAGCGTCGAAACGCTTTGCCTTCTATTTCTCAACACTCTTAGGGAGTGAAGAAAACCAGAGGCATGCCGCACAGTATCTGCGAATCCTCCCAGACACCATTCTCGCGCGTCTCGTTGATGATTTGAAGAAGTACCGACCCACATTCATGAGCAACGGATTTATTTCTGCCGTCCGTTGGTCAACTTGTCCCATACAACCTCATCAAGGCTAATACGAAATTGCCTGCAATTTAGTATTTTCTTAGGCCGCCCTCCGTCGCGCTGGATAGCACTTTGACAGGCGTGAACAAACACACAATAACGGGCATTCAAAGGGCCGGAAGCCAGCTTACTTCACTTAGTTTGCGCGGTTTCGACAAGTTTTCTGACGCGACTTTCGCGTCTATTTTTCCAAGTTTGCCATGCTTAGAGACGTTAGTCTTGAAGTCGGTGTCTAACTCCTTTCCTCTACCCCATGATCGAACTCATTTTGTGCACGCTTGCCAGGGGGTGCACGAAAGTCGGCGAGCGAACGGTTGGTGCTATCACAAAATCGTGTCATCAGCTCCGTGTTGTAAATTTGAATCACACGACGCCCACCGCTGCATCTCTTGGTCGATTACTTGTCTCGTGTAAGAAACTGGAAGTGTTTAAGATTGCTGCAGTTCCTAAAATTGCAAGTGATTTGCCGAATCGCTTCTTGATATATGATGACTGGCGGCTTTTTCAGACTCCTCAGTTTCTTGCCTCCCTCGCTAGAAGCGAACTGGGCATTGTTTCAACCTGTCTCACATCTTTAAAGCTCCGTTACATCGCGACTCCGGATCTTCCACTCATTTCACTGTTAGGGCATTTTCCAGCCCTTCGTCGATTGGACGCATCATTCACTAAAGTGACATCATTGTCTCCCAGTCGCTTTTTAGAGCATCCAATTCGGCCGCTTTCGCTACCGGATTTGGAGAAGTTGAACTTGACAGCGATCCCGTTGAAACCCGGATCTGCAGGCTTGGTGCATTTCGTTGCCAACTTTCCTTCCCTTCGTACGTTATCGATTGGTGGAATAGGGGGCCAGGAAAACCCTACTATCTTGAGGGATCGTGATCTCGCGCTCCTTACCTCACGACTCTCCGGTGAATCCAGTAACGCGTGGCCACCTGTACGCGTTCCGTTAGAGAACGTGAATCTGGCGGGGAATAGCCGCCTTGAGGGGCCAGCCTTGCAGTATTTCGTGAGGGAGCTTGGACGATACTGTCGAGTACGTGGACAGTCGACCTGCAATCTCAGTCTGACGAATAGGTGACTGCAGGAACTCAACCTTGCATCTCTTAAGGGAGTTACTTCTGATACCTTAGAAGGACTGTTGCCTCAGCCGGATACTCCACCCCCTCATGCACGGATCGCTAGCGAAAATGATGCCTATCCGGAAGAATGGGATGACAACACCTCATGCCTCGAACATCTGAATTTGGCCAGTACATCTGTAGATGACGGAGCAGTCCCGTTCATCTCGTCCTGCAGACGGCTGAGGTCCCTCAACATATCAAAGACGAAGATATCTAGTGAGATTACAGCCCCCCGACTTTGCTTGGTGTGACTAACTGCTTTCCGCAGGCGATGCCTTGAAGGAAATCATTGATGCATGCCCACTTTTGAACACTTTGGATCTCACCTCTTGCAGGGGGATACCACTCATGGATCGTCGAAGATTCTTTGAGGTGAGACATGAAATCGTTCTGCGCTTTTATCTGGGAACTTAAATCTGAGTATAGATTTGGCAGGAGGATCGAGGGTCCTAAGAACGTTGAAAAGTTTTGATATCTTCTGACCGGAAATGCGATAACCACGTAACAAAGACTCATCACTAATTCACTTCGCGTTGATGCCGCAATATAACCAAGTTATATTTGCCGTAAGCTAGTGAAGGTGCTGTGGGTGAATGTCTTGCGCGCGGTGTAACACAACCTCCTTCCGTACGCAGGTAGCTGCATATTCGATCCCAGAAACACGACGCTATTGGGGGTGGTGTTGGTGTGAGGCTGCATACCGGCGAGCCAGACAAGTGCCTTGATGAGCAAGAGGTGGCATGGCAATTCCCCTTCCTCACCGAAGGGGGGTTGTGAAGGTCATCATCCAGATAAAATGAAAAGCTACCAATGCGAGTGGCCGAATGAAGCACAGGGAGGAGTGAAATTAGGATGTGGTAAGTGCAATCGAGCCTCATGGACTTGAGGTTCTGACTTTGAAAATGCTGTAATACCGGATGTGCGATTTCATCTCACTGATATTTCAATGCACATCGTATGTGCCCCTGTTTGCATGTGTGGACACCAACGCCCAACAGACGGATCCAGAGTCCAGCCAATAATATTGTTACATCCTTATTATATAAGGTGGTCATGACCGCTTTGTTATCGGTGTTAAGGTCAGATCAGGACCTTCATTGACGGGAGAACGATCATGGCCGTAGTACGTTCCCTTCCAAACACCGTAGGCTTGTTACTAACCAAGAGCACCGTAGCGTATCATCCCGCCCCGATATTTCCTCCGTTGTCTGACGAGTCGTTGGGCATCATTATCAGGATTTCATAACGCAGGGTATTGGCGCTTTTCTGGGAAACGGTGAGTGTTCGATGGGACCTCTAGTTGGAAGAATCCCTTGCTCAGATTTTCATTCAACACACAGACGAGGAGGCCCGACCTTCATGTAAGGTTTAGAACACCCTTATCTCGTCTTTATTTTGAACCCTTATCTTCCTGAACCAGATGATCATACGAGTGCTGTCTCTACAGCTCAAACCAATTCCAGAAATTCGGGAGACACGGGACTATTCTCAGCCGCATTGCACTTCGTGAAGGGTCAATCGACGGTTTGTCATTGCAGTTGAGTGGTGCCCACTGTGCTCGCTAACATCCAAACAGGACGAACACAAACAACCTCTAGACGAGGATGCTGTAAAAGAAACTCATAATCAAGCGTATGGCCAGAGGAGTGCTTCTCTCGACGCGTCCTCCCTTGGCTCTGCCGCCGCCGTTCAAGCTTTGAAGGTCTTTACTGGAGGTGGTGGAAGCGGATCTTCGCAATCTCAACTGGTCGGATTCGCTATGAGCGAGGCTGCCAATTTGTTCGATTCTCAAGGGTCTAATGAAGGAAGCAAGCAAGATGCTGTCAACAGTGCTGCTTTAACAGTCTCGAAGTTTCTTTTTCAGGTACATCATTGTTTGATTTTTCGACCCTTCGATCAGACCTTTTAACATTATCGTCTCTGTAGGCGAAATTGAAGAGTACGTTGGGTATTGGGGGCGGTGGGGTTGAAGGGTCCGTCGTCAACCTTGTAAGTCAAAACGACTAACGTACGTTATCCGCGGTAACTCAAGACTCTTCAAGGCTGCAAAGTTTCTTTGAGTTCAAATCTTGATTGCTCGACTCAAGTTAATTGTACTTCGTATGACACAATAACCCTCGATCTATCAAAAATCAGCGTGTCCTTTATGGGCCACTGAATGCAAAGTTTGACGTAGCCCTCGTTATCCAGAAAGAGTATCAAGCTAGTGTGGGATGTACATTCGTATTACAGAATGCAAAAGCAGGCGAGGACCGGTTCGGATAACAAATAGGAAGAACCTGAAGCTTGTAACATTTGGAGTGGGTATCATATATCCGACGTGACAACAACAGGAATGTGCGCATGCGCCAAGGAAAAGAAGACAAGATGAGAGCACAGAGACAAGTCGAGAGAGCAGCGTAAACATGGCAGGGAAGTGCGTAAACGTGGACATGGGCATGGAGCCAGTGGGCATGAGAACATACAGTGGAATTTGAAAAATCCGAAAAGTGAAAAACAATGGTAGGAGGCAACGGCAGAATTGGAATAGAAAAGTAGGAATATTTCCAAGTACAAGAAAGAGGAGCATGAAGCAATCAAAAAGGCAAGTGGATGCTAAATTATACGTGAGGGTAGATCGGCAAAAGATGAGGAGATATCGCATATATCTATGTAACAAATCCGCAAAAGATCCACAGCTGGCGATCAGTGGCCAAGGGCAGACAGCGAGACGAAGCGGCGTGGAGTGACAAGGCAGTGCGCGCGCCCAGCAATCAAGAAAAAGAGTCACGATCGCAGAGAGTAACCAAAGAGCGGAGAGGAATTAAACCGGATCAATGCTAAGGGGGGCAACGAAATGGATCCAGTATCGGGCCAGAATCGAATCGAATCGGCAAGGAAATGCGAAGCTGGGTATATAGCATCAAAGGAATCCAAGCACGAGACCATGGCGGTCACCGCAGAGATAACGACACTCTTGAACCTTTCTTTTTCCGTTTTCCGAGTTTCGTTCGCGGGGAGAGTCCAGACTTCACTCAATAACCTCAAACCGACTCCTTTTCACGCTCCTCATATCATCATCTTCTCGTTCTCTCTTCAGAACGGAGGGCGAAGGAACGGTGCCCATATCAGCCGCCATTGCCATCCCATCCAACGGTGCGCTCATCCCCCCCATACCTAACGAACCATAATCCATCTCACCGGGAATTGCATCGAGTACATCACTCGTCATCCCAATTAACTTCTGCAGCATGCCTGGGTATTGCTGAGGATCAATACCGAGTCCTTCGAGTGGATTAATTTGTCCCGTACCCATCACGGCGCTGTGTGGAGCAATGTGTGAAAGACTGTTTGTGGTGGTAAGCGTGGCGATCGGGAGAGAGGGCTGTACGGTCTCTTGAGGAGTAGAGGCAGCCATGATGGCGGACGGAGATGGGGGAGATGAGGTGAAGCCAGGAGGTACAGTGAGCGTTGCAGAGATGACAGTCTCATTATCGCTAAGCGAGCGAGGAATACTCGTCGTAAGATTCTTGATTAGCTTGAGATGCGTCAAGTGTTTCTAGAGGAAGAAGCGTCATTTTGCACTGCAACCCAGTCATTCCAAGTTGACACTTACATCAAGGATATGTGTCAACCCGTCACGAGTGAAGGGCTTGGGAAGAATATCGTTCATACCTAAACGAGCCCCCTCTGCTCAGCCACCACCACCGGAGGGACGGAAAGAAAACGAGGGAGTGAAAAATTCCTCCTTCGCTCTACGTACCGCTCGAATAATATGTCATGATCTCAGACGGCTTCGAGTTGCTCGTCATCGAGATAATCGGCGTCATATGATCGAACTGTCTGATCAAGCTTGTCGCCGAAATACCATCCAACTTGGGCATAACGATGTCCTTGGCAAAAAACATCAATCCACCAAATTCGAGCAACCAAGAGATACTGCAACTCACCATCAACACGAGATCATACTTCTCCAAATTCATCTTGTTCACGGCACCAATCCCATCCACAGCAACGTCAATTGTGCATCCGCTCACCTGCAAGAACTTGCTACTCAGCCTCCTGCTCACCAAGTCGTCCTCTACCAGTAACACCCTAGGAGGAACAGCCCATCCAGGCACATACGTACTCCTCCGTACTCTCAACGTATTCTTCTTATCTTTACCACTAGATGACGTCGGAGATTTCGTGACGGGTGAAGTAGACGACGCTGGACGCGTGGAACGAGGTGGCGGGGGTGGTTGTGTGGGGTACGTGTGATCCAAATTAACGATCGGACGGGGATCCGTCGAGCTGAGCGAGGGAGGTGAAGCAGGAGGGATAATAGGCGACCCAGAACGCATCGGCACATCAACATTTGCCGCACCAGGTCCATAATTCCACTCTGGCCTTGGACCTGAACCTGATGCTGCCAGGCCGTTCACAGTGGGTGGAACGGCAGAGGTGCGAGGGGGAACAGGCGTGTCGCTTGGGACTTCGATAATCCGATTACTATCCTTACTTGGGGGGGAAGGCGTCTCATACGACGCGCGCGGGACGAGATGGCCAAGCGTCAGGACGGACAAACCCGCATGATCGGAAGGAGATGGATATCTCTGAAGTTCCATGTTGATATCACCGCTCGTCATTGCGGTTCCTGGATCAATACCGGGCGGCGGGCCATAACCAAGCGGTCCCGCGACTTGGGCTTGAGCAAAAACGCCTCCACTAGGTACGTGAGATCCAGCCTGCGCTTGCTCAGCGGTGCCGTTAACTAGAGGAGCCACACCTGGTGGCGGATGGGGTGGGGGTGCATACATGCCCATCGGATTGACGCTGACCATCTTCGGGACAGGCTGGGTCGCAGCTCGAGCTTTTTGAAGCTCGGTCAATCTCTGCATAGCTGCTTCCTCGGAGAGCCCTACGAGCATTGGAGGCTGTTGTGGTGGTACGGCCTGAGGAACCGACCCATCCCCAACCATTGGACCCGCTGTGATCTGTCTAGGACTCGTCCTTCCAAAAGTCATCCCAGCTTCTTGCGCCCTCCGGGACATCTCGTTCATCGAATCGAATGCAACCTGAGCAATTTCCTGCTCCGTGTAGTTCGCAAGCATGATCCCTTTCGCTTCCTCGCCGTGAACGAAATGAGGCTGATAGACATACTGCTGCCCTTCATCGGCAATAGGGGCACCCCCCACGGGAGCTGTGGGAGCTGGAGCTGGAGCTCCACCATTCATGGGATTCGTGTTCCTCACTGACCATCGCGTGTCACCAAAAATGGGGCCATGCGGTTGTCAGCTGAATCAGACAAAAAAAGTGTGAACACTCACTGTGTTGCCCTTGGACGAAATAACCCAGTAATTGTTGCAGCACTCCGTCCTGATGATTAGCATTGCGTCGAAGATCGCCAAGCTCGTTAAGAGTGACTCGATGCTTGGTCATCAAATCATCATGCACCCGAGCCAGGTCCTCATACCTCCTCGACAACTCATCGAACCTTGCCTCGAGTGAGCTGAAACGTCTGTTGAAGGCATCATGCACATCTTGAATCTGTTGAGCGACGAGGTGCGGATTCGAGAGCGGCGCCAGCTCCGGCGAGGCTGGGACGACTGAAGCATTGACGGAAGATATGGAAGGAAGGTTCGCCCCTCCCGGCGAAGGTGCTGAAGACGGTGAGACCGCAGACATGGGGGCCGATGTGCCGACCGAAGCACCTTTGCCGGCAGACGAGCCAGTTGGCTTACGGCCATTAGGGACTTTGCGCTTAATGTTCTCTAGGGCAGCAGGATTATTCGCCTGAAAATCTGGATGTTGAAACGTCCAGCTCTGAACAAGAAAAAATTCCGAAGATATTCCCGCAAGTGTATTGGATTGAATATTTCAGCGGTGAGCAGTCAAAAGGAGGACTTGGACCCTGACACTGACCTGCATGTCCGGGTTAGGGTCCTCGACGATGTTCTTGATCTTGTGAAAATCATACTTGTTGAGCTGTCTGACGAAGGAGGCGAAGTTGGAGTGCTTGAACATGCGAGGGAGGATAATGCGCGTGAATTCATTCATGTCTTTGACAATGAAGCAGTCGCCAGTGGGACCCCAGGAGACGACATCCTCATCCTGGTTATCTTCCAGCATTCTATTGGAGGAGAGATGGGCGGATCTGCGATCAATGACCGACAGCTGCTACTGACCTATATAGCTTCTTTACGAAATCGCTGGTGGGAGGCATTCCGTCGTCGTTATCTCGATCAGGGAGGGGGCGTTTTTCTCTAAGCACTGGAGGGGCTGCCGTAGACGAAGAAGTATGATGCGCGGGGAGTGCTCGTAAAGAGTGCTGCTGCTGGGGCTCATGCTTCACGTACTGCTGGGGCTGAGGGAATTTCGGGTGCTGCTGCGTCTGTGATTGAGACGGCGGCGGCGGGGGAGGTTGGTGTTGGTGCGATGCCCTCTGTTTGGTGTCTAGACGTGGCGGGGGCTGCCGGGAAAGGAGAGGAGGGGAGTCGTTAATCGGCAGGCGAGCAGATGGCGGAGGCTGAATGGGCAGATGGTGGTGCGATGAAGATTGAGGGTGATGATCCCAGCGCTGCTGGTGATGAGGAGCGTGAACTAAGTGACTGAGATGGTGGTGGTAAGTCGGGGAATGTTGTACAGGTGAAGTGGGAGAGTAGGAAGGCTGAAGAGGGGGGGGAGGAGGGGGAGGAGGAGGTCGGGATGTCGGGGGCGGGAGATGTCGATGATGGCTGTGATGATGAGCCTCCATCAGCGTTTAGAATTGTATCCTAATGTCCAGAACGCCGATGAATGACAAGTGTATAGGGCGCTGTCGTCGAGAGATGAAAAGCCCCTTTGAGTCTGGACCGCGACGATTAACGGGAGTCTAGACAAGTAACAACAACTGAGGGAAAACTCACACAAGTGGCGATTACTTAAGCAGCCATCACGGCAACGTACACATGGCCCGCAGCCACAAGGACATCCACAAAAACCACCAAAAAATTACCCTCTGTGTCACATTCCAGTCCTCACCTCTGACGCCCAAAGCCTTATCAGACGCCGTCTCTAACGGTTATCCCCTCATTGTATCTTCCCCTCTCATAGGAACAATTGATAATAAATCGCTTCCCTTTCCACTCCATATTCTTCGCTTTATATATATATTCGACTTTATCTTCTCCCATCCAGAATCGAAGAAGGCCCAAGTGGTTGTTATGCATTAAGTAAAGGGCTAGATCCTCGCCAGATTCGCCTATACCATACACAGGCGCAACAACACGAAAGTCTAGTTCAGTCACTATCATCACCGTTTTCAATGGATTATGCTACGTAACACGAACAAAAATCGATCAGCAAATTACAAACTGCCATCAATATGTAAGTGCCTCTATCTCATCTTTGGCAGTTTGTTAACAAGATTTATAACAAGTACTTACTCTCAGATTCACCCTACGCGAGATATCTTCTATCTAGTCGAAGAGAAGAAGCAAACAGAAACCAACACTCTTTGTCCAATTCACTCGACAAATGCCAACCCACACCATCACCGTGCTGGGTGCAGGCATCACAGGCCTCTCTACCGCATTCCATTTAGCACGTTTCCTTCCCGGATCCTCACGCATCACCCTTTTAGAACAAAGGAACACGATAGGGGGTTGGATCAATTCCCAAAAATCTCTTCTCCGGGCAGATGCTTTACCCAATACCGTGGGGATTGAACAAAACGTTCTCCTGGAGACTGGCCCCAGGACATTGCGTCCCAACAACCTGGCCCTATTAGAACTGGTAAGCGACCGGAATATACCATATCAAGTCTCTCGTTTCATTTCCCAAGGGTGTGGTGATGACAAAAACAAAAACTCACGGGCTTCCCCTTTCCGTGATTCTGCTTCATAGGTCAACCTACTTGACCTAACAACTTCCTTACTCACGGTATCTCAATCTCATCCTGCTTCTAAAGCGAGATACATCTCCTTCCCTCCGCTTACCCTCCTTCCTTCCTCCATCCCCTCCGTTCTCCGCTCACGATTCAGTACGAATCCTGTCCTGCAGGCTCTTCTCCCTTCTGTTCTCTCGGAACTAGGACGCCCACCAAATAGACCCACAGGGATCCGTGATGAATCCGTGCATTCACTCGTAGAGCGTCGTTTTGGTGAAGAGTTCGCTAGGAATTATCTCAGTGCCATTGTACATGGTATCTATGCCGCAGATGCACGTTCACTCTCTGTTCGTGCTACTTTCCCCTTTCTCTGGGAAGCTGAGACTCGCGGGAATGGAAGCATCCTGAAGGGGATCCTGAAGAGCATGTTCACTCCCAGGAAGGGCGTGAAGGCGGAAGAAGATGAGGGATTTGAGCTAGGAAGCGTTAAGGACACCATGAAGAACGTGAGTATGTTTACGTTCAAGGATGGCATGAGGACATTGCCCGGAGCGTTAGCGAACTGGCTCTCTACCCGGAGCAACGTGGAAATAAGGACGTCCACAGGCGTGTCTTCCATAAAACCAACATTAACAGGCATAGAAGTAGGTGTTCTCTTTCCCACCCTCGATGTGGCTCGTTAATGCAGTCCACCTTCGTGCCAGCTCACCCTATCCGACTCGTCAACATTAACCGCATCACACGTCATCTCTGCACTCCCCCTACCCGTCCTGCACAAAGCACTACATCCCTCCCACCCTCTCCCGCACTTAACTGCCAATCCTTCCTCAACAGTTCTTGTAATCAACCTCATCTTCCCTCCCTCACCTACAGGAAAACCATACCACCCAGATGGCTTCGGATACCTCGTTCCTCGACCTCCAACCGACTACGCCTCTTCCTTTCCTCTATCGAATTCGGGTCATATAGACATCTCACCTTCCCTCTTAGGCGTCATATTTGATTCAGCTATGCCGTCCCCCCATTCTCATTCCCATTCGCCTCCACCCTTTCCCCCACCTCTCTCTCAAACATTAAGTCAACCCCCAAACCTAACACGACTCACGCTAATGCTCGGAGGACCGCACCCCCTTCCATCCCAACTCCCCCCTCTCTCCTCCCTCCTTCAGCCCCTCCTTCAATCTCTCTCGACAACGCTTTCGATATCCCCTCTCCCCCCGCCTCTGCATGCAAATATGACTCTTCAAAGAAATTGCATCCCCACGTATACACCCGGACACCTAGATCGGATGGCGGAATTAAGAGAAATCTTGCAGGATAACAGAGGAGAGTGGAAGGGTAGGATGTGGGTTATTGGCAGCGGTGTCGGGGGTGTCAGTTTGGGTGATTGTGTCATGCAAGGGAGGAAGGCTGCAAAGGAGCTTTCATTGTTGCTCGGGCCGAACAATTGAACCAGCCTAGTGTTCGTATTAGGCTCCTCTCAGGCTGAATGACCGAGCGTGTCGCGATATCGGTGCAAGAGTACTCGTGATTCCGAAAAAAATTCCGGGTATTGGCAAGGGGGGCTAGCTCCCGTCTGGGGTCTACAGAGAGCTTCTTGTACATCGCCCCTCAATCCCTCACCCCACCCTCGCTCCTGCAGCGGGCTAGCTAGGCTGCACTACCGCAGTTGCGCATATTCCTATGGCCATGGGGGAGTGCTGGTCAGCGCAGCAAACGCCCGCTAGTCTCAGAGTTCAACGCTGGCATGTATGAGCACGTTGTCACGTTAAGTCAATGATCGCGTACACTTGCATTTCATGACGTATATTCGTTCGGGCACATTCCCGTGAGCGCACAACCACTTTATCCCAGATTGAATTCCCTTTGAGGCGGGGAGTTGCGGGGATACTAGAGTGAAAAACGAAGCACATTCAGGGGCGCTGTCTTAACGCTGGAATCGATTTATTGAGGAAAAATGCGACCCAGACTGGTACCGATTCAGAGGTGCTCGTGGACGCACGCAGCGGGAATTCATTTCTTGTGCAATTATATGTAATCAGCTTTCCACGAGCTCCTCTGACTGGGTACGAGCCTGCTTGGGCCCCACTTTAAACGTCACATCGTCTGCACTGAGGTTCCGATGCAACACTTCGCGTACGTCTACAAGTTATCAGACTAATACTTTTGATTTCGATACTGGTAATTCAGTACGAGTGTGTATCTAACTTTGCACCTTCGATCTTCACTCATTCTCTGTTTACGAGTTTATTATATATCGTATGACATTTAATATGTCGCAGACCCGCCCGTAAACGGCTGTTCTCGCTACATTCGCAAGTATGCTGGGCCGGTCGGGTAGCCTGGTTTCTAGCTGGCATTTTTCTCAACGAACTCGAGCACAAATTGGACGACTTTGTCAACTTGCTCTATCGTCACCCCGTTATACAGTGAAATCCGTATTCCACCCACCGAACTTGAATGATCACGCATTAGTCATTATGTCGATTCCTTACTGAACTCTAGCACTTACCGATGGCCTTTCACCCCTCTTAGTCCCTTTTCGGTGGCCTCCTTCAAGAACTTTGCCTCGTTGCCCTCCCCAAGAACCTCGAACGTAACATTCATATAACTGCGGCTCCCATCCTTTACTCGTAGTTTGAATACTCCTTTCTTCTCTCCAACTTCCAGAGACCTATACAACTTTTCCGCTTTGATTTTGCTTTCCGCCACAACAGCTGATAACCCTCCTTTTGATTCGTAGTGCCTCATGATCAAGAGGGACACATACATGCTAAACATCGGCGGCGTATTATAGAGAGAACCTGATTTGGCTAATGTGGCATACTCGAGTGTCGTTGGAATCGGGTACAATGAATTCGCCGGTTGAGGGACTAGAACATCCTGACGGACAAGAAGGATGGTGAGCCCCGCAGGTCCGACGTTCTTTTGTGCGCCGGCGAACACGACCGCGTGGTCTTCTATCTGCGGAATCGGTCGTGTGAAGAACGAAGAGGAATAATCTGCAACTATGGGCACAAGGTTGGTGGGATTGGATGGATCACGAGGGAGGGCGTGGAAGGGGAATCGGATTCGTTCGTTGTTCTCCCCTTCCTTGGAGAGGTACCCATCGAACTGGACACCATCTACGGTTTCGTTGTCGCAATAATATACAAATGCAGGATTATTGGAAAATTTCCAATTCTCAGCGGCCGAAATGGCTTGGAATTTTCTGTCGGCCGAATGTTCTCGTCCATCGAATACGGCATGTACAGTACACGGGCCAGCTAATTTTCTGGCTTCCTCTATGGCTTTAGAACTCCAATTGCCAGTGACGACGTAATCCATAACACGATCCTTCTCGGGTAAGTCGGGGTATAATCTGCGATGACGAGAAAGCAAGTTCATCACGACAGCGCTGAACTGAAGCGATCCACCGCCTTGCGTAAACAATACTCGATGAGTCTGGGGAACGTTCAGATGTTTGCGCAAGATGTTCTCGAGATCGGTGGTGAGTTTGGAGAAGTCAGGCGATCGATGTGAAAGCTCCGTTAGGCCGATGCCTGTGCCCTCATAGTTCAGAAGCCCTTGAGCCGCTTCTTGGAGAACGGACTGAGGAAGTGTAGAGGGACCCGCAGCGAGATTTATGATTTCTTCGCGCCGCATGGCTAACTTAATCAGAACAGGTTTCGATCTTGTGCATGTGATCGAAAGTGACAAGGCCAAAGGACTTTATCGTGTCTTATTATTTGTCATCCCGCTCGCCGTCGCTGTTGACAGTTTGGCCGATTTTTGGGGACATCGAGTTATCCCTAAGAAACGAATACGCGGTGCCCAACATGAATATGGGACCTCAATCGCAACTCTTCGTGGACTTCCCCGAGCTGGCATCATTATCGCGAGTTTTCCCAACACTCCCACTTTCGTAGCTTTGCGCAGGGAGTGACTTAAGCCAAACGTTTTTTTTTTTTTTTTTTTCTCTTTTCAATTTTAGGCGGGAAGACCTTGAAGATCTACTTTCCAATCCTGCGTACTTTGAAGCGGTTTTCCACTCCTTATCGCCTGTCAGGGCTTTATTCCAGGCGCAATTGGAAGTGGGAATGGCTAATCAGTCTTTGGCCAGTGCGCCTTCAAAACTCGCTTCCTTTTAATAGTTCTTGAACTAACGATCTGGGGGTACCGATTTCACGGCCCGCATTGCAACGGCGACTTGCTTGCGCTTTTTCTACTTGACTGGACGCGCTTCGATGCAATCCCCACCATGACCAAAGACCATAACCTTGAATTTCAGGATGACCTCTACCGATTACGATCCGAAACGCAAGAAGCGTTCGATCAAGCCAAACGGTTACAATCTCGTGCAAAGGAACTCGAGCGCGAACAAAAGGAGTTATATCAAGTCCGTAAAAATGTCCCTTACACCTTCTGAATGATGATGATGATGTTAACTCCATACTTCCTTCCCCCCATTGCCTTCATTGACTAAAAAAAAAAAAACCAGCGATACGATCCTTCTTTCCTCCTATTACGCCTCCGACACGCTACGACGGCCCAAGATGAACACTCGGAATCCATCGCTTCATCGTTCATACGGCATTCTGCCGCCACCAGCACCAGATCCATACCCACACCCACACCTACTTCCTTCGAAACCGGCACCAGCACACCCATAGAAAAAGATATCGACGATTTCGTCAAGGAGTTTCGGGAAGCGAGAAAACAATTTCATAAGCGGAAGATTTGGGGCGATCAGTGGACTGTAGGGAAGGTTGTTTGGAATGAGGATTAGCTCTCAAGTGATGGAATGTAGTCTCCAGTTATAGGACGAGGCGTGTTTGTTGCAAACTTGGACGATTCGACAATCAGAATGAAATGTATTTCAATCCCGTAAAACTGGTCATATAATGCACTATCCGAAAATCAAGATGGACAAAATAAAGCAGAAAGGGGTAGCGTAAGAAAGTCGGTGTATCCCAAAATCCAATCTTCAATCAGTAAAACTAAACACCCCGGCCAATCGATATGACTCTTTCTTGGGAGTTGTGAAAATAGATCACTTGGCCTGGCCACCGGCAACGACAATTCTGGCCCATCCCATCCCTCCCTCCTCGGTCTCGTCACAATCATCTTCGTCATCGGACTCGATCCATTTGCCTGGGATTAGAAGGGCTGATCTCCGTCTGGACCCAGAGTTTCTTATGGATCCTCCTGCTGCTGTTTTCTTGGCTGAGGGAAGGAGGCCAAGCTTGGCCTGAATGGAGCTCAAAGATGCGGCACGGCTGGCAGTGGAAGGTTCAGGTGGAGGACGGGGGGAAACCCTTGGAGGCTGAAGTTGAGGTGGCGTCGAGATTGACGAGGTGCGAGCGACTGTCACTTGAGATGAGATCAAATTGTTAGTGCTGGAGGTGGGCGTCTAAGTCCCTTTCGTTAGAACGGGAAAAGTAACGAAGAGGTCTACGTACTTTTGGGGCCGCCGTGGTATTATCCGTATCTAGTTGTGCATTGCGGGGCTCACCTTCATCAACTGCACTGGCAAGAAATATAAAATCCTCATTCTCATTTTCTGCTACACTGAAATAAGCAGTATCCACTGACGTCCGGATCGAATCCGATTCGGGAGTCAAAGCCAGGCTGGGGTTTGCTGGTGATGCTTTTTGTCCAGCGCTAGCGGTCGAAGGTGCCCTTTTCGGCGATTCGGAGGCGGCAGAACGTGACGACGTCAGGGATAAAATACTCGGTTCACGGGGAGGAGTGCGAGGAGTTGGAGAAAGAGAGCGTATAGAAGAGGGAACCTGGAAAATGGAGCTCTGACGGTTTGGATTTCGGGCAGGTGGAAAATACGCTGCTGCTTGCGCGAGATAGGAAGGTGTGGATGGCCGGGGCCCACTTTCGATGGAGGTGCCTGTCAGAGCAGGCATCAAGGGTTGTGCTGGTGAAGACGATATCGACGCTGGCGGCGAGGTCGATTCGGTCTTCGGAGGTGTATCTTTGGGGGGCAAGCTCTCCGGTCGAGCCTTCATTGGAGTGCTTTCTAAGGATACAACATCCCTGGATGCGATCCTCGACACCGCACGAGTAGACGTTACAGAAGAAAGGGCCAGCGGAACTTCAATGGCTGGAGATGACATAGCAGACACAGGTCTCGAGAAGTTAGGCGTAGTCAAGGGGGTAAGTCCCGCTCTCTCACTTGACACGTCTATTTCAGTAGCAACTGAGCTCGTGGCATCCGTCGGACGCAGGGTCGGAGAAGCTGGCAAATTAGACACGGCGGCGGTCGTCAGCATAGCCATAGGTTCCTCGACAGAAGAAACTAGGCTTTTGGGCAATGGTGTAGGGGATTCAGGGCGCAACGATTCTGATCTCCTTGGGAGACCAAGCGGTTCTCCAGTTATTTGAGGAGATATCAGTCCGCGTTCCAAATGACTACGTGCGGAGAGAACCGACGGTGGACGAGCTTTTATCGTTTCAAAGGGACGCGGCTCAGTCGGAGAAGTGGGTTGTTCTTCAGATGGTTCCCTTGAAAAGCGGTTTGATGTGCTCCGAGTCAGCTTGGCATCAGTAGCTAACTGTTTGCTCCATAAATCGCTTGAATGACTTGTATTTCGGGGAATTGACACGGGAGGGGGCGGAGATCCTAATCCAAAGCCACTTCTCGGCACAGGTGCCCCGCCAAGTTTGTCGAAACGCGCTATTTTGTCGCTCAAGCGATTGGCAGGCACCTTTTCCGACGGCGAGCGCTGCGGGCCTGGAGATGGAGTCGAAGACCGTGACGACCCGTTCCCAGGAGGTGTAAGTCCACTGTTGGCTTGCAGCGCAGCAATACGTTCCTTGAGAGTGGACCTGACGGGTGCGTGTTAAGGACGTTTGGATTGATGACTTACAACAGTGTGCACGCACATATTGAAATTTAACGCAGCCTTCGCAGGAGCACTTTCGTCTCACGTCTCAGTTACACAATCTGTCCGCGTTAAAGTGGACAACCGTTGAAATCAGCAAAAAATGCGTTGCGACTTCAGGACACCAGAATTCTATTGAAATAATTTCGGCATCATCCGTCACCCTGCCCTATGGAGATCGCGAACTTTGCTCCTGAGCTCTCCTGGGACTCCAGGATTTGTTACTTATGTAAGAAGCGATATAAAATACTATGCCTACTTCTCCTCTCGGGGAACCGTGCTCCCGTTGTTCTCTATGGCCTCAACACTACCTGAATTTTCCTCGGACTTAATATGGGCTGGTCTCGCTATTGACTCTCCCACCTTCCCTACGTGTCGTTTTTCGCGAGTGGAACCAGCGGATTCCGGTCCTGTTAGTTTGCTGGAAAATCGGTAGGAATTGTGGAGCTCACCTCTCTCGATCATCGCTTCTTTCAAAGGCTCCTGCCAAATATATATACCAGATGACACTCCTTCATTGTGTATTTGTCAGCATCGGGACCTGCTCGCGTCTCAAGCCATGAAGAACAAGCGCACCTGTCGTTATTGCCACCAGATAGGGAAAGAGCCGGCTCAGCCTCGGCATTCCGTTATCTTGATGTACCCGTGTGCTAGCTGCTCTATAAGATTCTGGAATTTATCACACAGGGAGCTAGACTTGCACAAGACCTACAAGGATCCAACAGGATGATCAACTGCCCAAAAATGAGCTTAGAATCTTCCCAAGCGAGACCTCAATACAATACGATCGCTTCGGCCAACTCCGCGCGGCGAGTGAGCCAGCTTCCTTCTACGAAAGTATTTTCATACGCATCATGTGCATGCGGTGCGCAATCGCGTGTCCTTCGTTCACCCTTCCACGCGAGCATCATCTCCAGTTATCGTACTGGCGTAATGTCTGAAAAAAATACATCCAAGATTATTCGTCCCCGCAACAAAGGAAAGCGTCCCGCTCCCGGCTCATCTTTGCAAGCGCCCGATCCCTTGACCCCTTCGGAGACCCCTGTTCCGCATGTCCATGTCACTGGTCTCGAGATATTTTCTGATCACGACAACACCCACCGCGATCAGTTCAGAGTACCGGCAGGACCTTCTTATCTTGAACCTGCAGTGGGCGCTCAGACCGTACAGACTTTCGGTCGTCGCCGCAGTGATCCAAGGGAGCCACCATCTTCCATGGGCCGCAAATTGAGGAAGATCAGCGGAAATTTTACTCCCAATCGTAGCAAGCCTAGCACTCCCGATCTTGTTGAACAGTCGAGACCATCCACACCCTTCCTCCAGCCATCCGCTGATGATAGAGTGCTTCCTCCTCCCCTCACCCCTACTGGCAATATTGATGATTTCCTTGACGCATCTGGGACACACGCAACGCCCAGCAGTCACGACGCACAGTTGGTTTGTGAGGGTATCGTTTCTGGCCCATCGGAACCCACGATCATGCCATCGGCTAGCTTAAAGAGTGATCGAAAAAACGTAATCATTGGCGGTATAACGCTGGTTCTACAAACTGCAGTCGACGCTCTTAAGTTGGCCCCGGTTCCAGGTCTTGACGCAATTCCGAATTTACTTCTGACGTGGCTCCAGGTTTACGAGGTTAGCTAATCTTTCTGTTTCCGTGATAGAAGAGGACATTCATTCACTCGATCTCATGTTTGTATCATTGTGCATGATCTGTGTAGACTGTTGGTGGAAACGATGATGACCTTAAAGGATTGGATGAGGACATCCAAAGAGCTTATGTGACCATTCTGCAGCCGCTCGAGCTGTTGACGGACCAAATCCCTCGCGAGGTAGTTCAGTTGATCAAAAGGTTTCACATGTACGTCCACCTGCTCCCACAGCCGCTGCGCTTCCAATCCAAGAATCCTATCATCAGGGCGCTGAAAAAGCAGATAAACGCGATCGAGTTGCTCAAAAGTCCAAATCGGGTGAAAAGGATGCTCTTAGCGCGTGAAATTGCCAAGAGGATAAATGGTGTGAGGGTGTGTATCAATGATGCCCTTAACTCGTTTGCGGTTCGTCTCCATCAGAGTTCCCAAGCCCTTGATTTGACTGGCTGATGTGCGTTGTGCAATAGACGCAGGCAACTACTTTAACGCTTCTTCGCACAATTGAAGCATCGGTGCAATGTATGTTATTTCGCTCTTTCCAATATTCGGATCTTTCATCAATGCTACATCTTTCAGCAAAACTTGAGCAGCTTCCACGAGTTGCGGCCGAGCAAACTTACGTGAAGAACAAGTCAGAATGTCTTCCGAGCACACGAGTTCAAATACAAACATTCCTTCTCAATCATCTGAAGGGGGCCGGAAACCGATTCGTATGGCTCCGTGGGTCTCCTGGCACCGGGAAGACAGCGGTATCTATGAGCATCGCATCGATACTTGAGAAGGAAGGTACTCTTGCAGCCTCCTTCTTTTGGGACAGGCCTCGATTCTCTGGAGAAGTTTCCTTCTACACTGGCACGCCAACTTGCGACTTTCAATGGGGATTTCAAGGTCTCGCTTGTCAAACGCCTTCGACAGCCGAATTCGGAGTTGATTCTCAGTCTTCCTCTGGAGAGGCAAATGAGGACTTTGGTTCTCGAGCCGATGAATGGTCTCAAGGGCATAATGTCCGCAAGCAAGAAACGCTTCACCATCATCTTGGATGGTTTAGATGAATGTGGGGATTCAGTGGCACTTGGGACACTTATGAGCCTCGTACTTTTGCTTGACGAGCTGCCATCAGCATTTTCCATACTGGTCAGTTCTCGTCCTGAATCTCAAGTTGTTTCAGCTTGGGATGAGTCTTGGGATCGGTGCATCCCATGTGAAGATATGGATAAGGTTGCACCAGACGAGACTTTTGACACGATCCGGCTTATGGTAACGGATGGGCTTAAGGACTGCATCAGAAAGTCACAGTGGAAACCATTGATGGACGATCTTGATGCCTTCACTCTGGCTTGCCGTGGTTTGCCTGTCATGGCCTCGATCCGGATACGGGAAGTTCAGTTTCGGACTCAAGGGGGTTCCATCCTCAAATTAGAGTTTCAATACTTCCTCGACCTCCAAGATGCGCCCAAGGATCTCAATGAGGAGTACTTGCGAATAATGCGGCGAGCCTTT
This sequence comes from Cantharellus anzutake, assembly GCF_015039405.1. Taxonomy (NCBI): domain Eukaryota; kingdom Fungi; phylum Basidiomycota; class Agaricomycetes; order Cantharellales; family Hydnaceae; genus Cantharellus; species Cantharellus anzutake. Next base: position 26,808 of record NW_024067335.1, on the reverse strand, counting down.
AGGCCCAACATGGCAAGTATCCCTTCACATGTAGTGAATAATTATCGCCAAGCAGTTGGGATGGTTGTTGCTGCACAAGAACCACTCAGTGTTTACAGCATGTCACGTCTCTTGGGAATTGCGGAGGATGAGATCTGTGCGATACTGAATCCTATCAGCTCGATCATTGACGTCCCCTCAAACAAATTCTATCATGCGACGGCGAAGGAATTTATCATGGGAGACCCTATCGGCGAGGCAGAAGACAAGATGTTCTTTATTAATGATCCAAAAGGATATTTCCTTGGATTACGACTCCTTCAATTTGTGAATGGTGTCATTGAAAGGAACGAGGCCGGGATTCCCACTGAACTCCCTTTGGGAGATAGAAAGAAGTGGGGTAATTTTTCGGTGGAAAGGCTACCCGACTACATCCAGTATTCATTCGACAGGTTGCTCCACCACTTGGATCCTTTGTCACTCTTTTCAAAAGAGTCTAATGAATTGCAAAGAGAGTTTGAACGACTCCTGACACAAAACTTGCTGCCATTTTTGGGAGTTTCTAAAGGGTGGACGGTTTGGACGGTTTGGGTTGAGTGGCGTGGTTTCGATGAATTCTCCGTAAGTTTCTGTGTATATTTCCTGAATTTGAATGATATGACATCACTCGACGCTCTATAGAATTACAAATTAAAGGAGTTGGTGAATGAAGCTTTCGGATCTACTTTGCGGCGTAGTTCCCATTTCAATCCTTGGCATGTTTATCGATCATTCCTTCCATTCACTCCATCACTCTATGAATTGTATGGGCATCTCTCTGATCCCGTTCAAGTGTTCTCCATATCCGGCGAGTTTTCCGGTCGGTTTATTCCTTTGAGCGAGGATGCACGTAATGCTCAGGAGGTTGCCGAGGCAAAACTAGGCGACCTGCCAAAGAAGTTTGATGAACATGATATTCGTAATGGGATTGTGACCTGTGCGGCGATATCTCAAGATGGTTCTCATATCGCCCTCGGTTTCGGAAATGGGTTCATCGAAATTGCGGACATCGACCATCAGCGTACAATCTCCCGTTTCCAATCTGTTCCTCTCAACCATCCAGTTTGGATAGAGTTTATCCTTGGCGCCAATGCTCGGATCGCCACTGAGGACATTCATGGAAACATCTCCGTTCTTAGTCGTGGCACACATTTGGTGCCATGTGGCACTCTTCCTAGTGGTCATCACCCTGCTATAACTGCATTGTCGAGCAATGGATGCTTTATTGCCCGAGTTCCTCAAACTCTTGGTGAGAATTGGTACAGAAACGTGGCACTCCTATATTTTTCAGGAGAGCCTTCCATTCGGCTCCTCGCATCTCCTTCGGCTCCTTTCATTCTTTCTGATCCTCAACTTTCATCTACTCCTCAACGTCACATGGTTGGATTTTCTCCTGGAGGCCGATATGTAGGCGCTTTTGATGCGAACTGCGCTTTCGTCTGGTCAACGGATACATCCGAGTTGGTTGCTCAATATCGTGTGCACAAATCTGAATTCTGGATTTTCAATCCTGGTTATGTTCTTCCTCTCTCGCACCTCGTCCCTACACCGATATTTGGTGACCACACCGTTGATTTGACCCTGGATGAGGGTACAACCCACGTACAAAGTTCCAAGTCAGATTCAAGATATGACACAGACGGATCCTGGCTGAAACGCCCTTTTTATGACCTCTCGCCAAACATGGAGCAAATTCAAGAGCGCAATAAAGCCTCTGCCTATTCCTCAGCGATAGGACGGGTTCCATTCCTTTCTATCCAGTCTCGACTCTCGATACCTCCGGTCTTCTTTAATGGACAAGTCGAACTCATTGTCGAACTCAAGTACCACCCAGTCTTTACAAACGTGAATCCCTCCTCCAACAAGGATAAACCCTGGTACGGTGATCTGCTGTTCCGGGATGAGATCACACCTATCCGATATCACTTTCCTCGGGCTAGCAAGGATGGAACTCGGTTTCTGCTCCAGGGCAACCTGAGAGCTCCGGTGGTCGTCGATATCAGCCAAGTTGTCGTTTAGTGATATACATCCCTACTCCTTAACTGCTAGGTTGACTGCTTTCCGATTATTTGGAGAGATTTGAAATTAAGAATTATGCTAGATGATTGTGGTTGTACATAACAATGTCATGTAAGAAAACGCTGTAACGTCTCGTTCCTGCCAACGCTACAATTGGTGCATGGTATTATATGCAATTTTTTTCACGAAGGCTTTCGGCACCCAGCACTCGAGTTTGACAAGGGCTGATCAAATGCCTGACGTCACCAACGATTGGTTGAGGACTTCTCTCGGTATGTTCGTTTCCTCTTCATATATATAGTACGTGCGCGTGCATTTCGAGCGACTGCAAAAATAGGGGATATTTGCAACGGTGTGAGTTTTGGAAAAATGTAGTTTGTCTTGATGGAACCTGTGGTTTTTTAATCGCATTTAGGGATATTTTGATGACCATGCAAGGCGCCAGTTTGGTATGTACATGATCAAGCGATGGCTCTCCTCAACGCGCTTCTCAGGGGATTTTCCCCTCATATCAAGTTACTGCAACAGTAGCATCGTATCCTTATAGTCCAATCTTTCTTTCTTTGTGGCCCGAATTTTGGAGCCGTGAGTTAACTTCTTCTGCGATTAATGAATTAATTCCATTGTTCATAGTTGGGTTGTCGACAGCTTCTGACATAAGTGTGAGTTTGGAGTCCATGCTGGCAACCACTTTTAGAGTTCAACACATTAGTCGCGTCGTCATTATCAGCACTTTTGAGCTGCCACTCACAACAATGTTGATGACGTTCCTGCCCTGCCCTGGTACCGGAAGACTGATCTCAAAAAAGGGCGTCAATGGCTGAAGTGTGGCAGCAGGACGAAAAGCACCTTGCACTAGGACGGAGTGGCATCAACGCGGCAGTGTACTAAGTGTAGCTGCGGGTGGCGCAAACTGTCTTCAATACATTATGGTGATTGGGATCATAAGTATATATTCCTCCTAGTAAAACCAAAAAAAAAACAATAGATCGAGCCTGGATCGAGACCATGAGATTTAGTTTGCCCGATTTTCACGGAGTCATGAGTCCGTTCGTCCTCAACAACTCTTCGCACATCGAGGATACTTAATCGAATGTGCAAAATCAGGGTGCGGGGACGGGAAATCCTTCGTTTCATTTCGATTGTCATGAAATTATGTCAGGCTGATCGATTAGAGTGCATGTATTAAGATATCAACAACATCATTGTGAAGCGGGGATGGACTGTAGGTTCGCGTCCATGAGTGGTAGGTCTGTGCGGATAGTAGTCTCCTTGGCTTGGCTGTTACCATGCCCATTGGAGTTGGGACCGGACTTGGGGACGGTCGGTGGTCTTCCAGGGCCTCTCCGATTGCTTTTCGCAGGTGACCCGCCACCAAATAACCCTCGGGTACCTCCCGAACGAAGGTGCTTTCCGAAGCCACCGACACTGGCACTCAGACCAGTTGTGAGCCAATTGCTGCTCTGCTCCTTCAGAGACTCCAATGTCGACTCTTGCTCATGCGTTGAAGCGGATGAAATCACAACATCTGCCAAGCCATCAAGAGGCGGAGGCACTGACTCAGGAAACCCTTCCGTTTCCACGGTTGCACCTTCAGAGGCATCCGGACCTGTGTCCGTTGACTGTATTCCAGAGGGCTCTGGTGGGTGTCTGTCAACATGATCCAATTCACCAGAAGATGACTGCCCATGATTAACGGCATTCCTCGTTTGGACTTTCGAGAGGTGCAGTGAGCGCACTGTGGCACTGTCGCTCCCCACGTCTGCAGGTATGTCCACGTCTTCTGACATGGCAGGTAGAGTGGACTTGACAAACGTCGATACTGGCCGCGCATTACGGGTTTGCCAAAATCCAGGGAGGGTGATCGGGGGAAAGAATGTCCGTCTTGGTGTAGGGGATTCAGCTCCATATGATGTTGATGCAGAGACAGGGTTGCTGACGTCGATGCTTCCAGCTGTTGCTTGTATCGACCGTAAATTTCGGGATGGTCCCGTTTGCTGCCTTCTAAAAACGTTGCTGTGAGAAGGAATGAAATATGCAACGAAAGCTCGAGCACGCACACTATCTGCAGAGTGGAGTCGCCTTCCCCAGCGTTGGAGATAGTGGTGAGGGCCAAAAGAAGGTTTTTGAGATTTGGCAGCGTGTGCCGCATGTCCAGGGCTTGCAAGTTGTGCTCTGTCATGAGCTTGCCAGCTGAGGTCGGTAACGCATTCACAACCTGAACCTGACGAACCTTACCTTTTCAATGTCCTTGTTGAGAAGGAACACGGCGTACTCAAATCTATACATGTCCACACCTTTGGAAAAGAGAGGGAACCTATTGTCAGCGTAGGTGGTGAGTAAACGTTAATCATGAAAATTGGGTAGAGCACACATTCGGGGCCCATGCAAGTTAGAAATGGGGTCTTTGATCAGGCTGCGACTCCCAGCACATGTTATTGGATATGGCAGGATATGTCCCAAATAGGAGGCCAGGAGACTGACCACTTGTGCGGCGTAGCCTAACGCACTTGCTGTAGTGTCTTCGTTCACATCTGGACGTGTTGGGATATGGAAAGGTGGAGCAGGGTCCGCTGGGTTAGAGGGAATTGGTAATGGTACGCCTACTATAGTGAACAAGAGATCTGTTGAAGGGGATGTTGGCTCTATGGGGAAGATACACTCCAGCGACCGCACGACAGTTTCCCGCTTGGCCTGAAGCGTTGCCTCCTGGGATGAAAAGCGCACTCTAGAAGAACAGCTTAGAACAATGTCCACTTTTAAGGGATAGTTGTGCGCACTCTTGCTGAGATGCAAGCAAGTCTAGTTCAGCAAGAAGGTCCCTGTTTGAAGAAAGTATTGCTTGCGCGGCACGGAGATTGGTTCTTCGTTCGTCTAACTGCTTACGGCGGCGCTGGATGGTCGAACGGGCTGAGGATGATGGCAGGGTGGGAGTTTCATGTTTAATTTCGCGCTCACGTCAATTGGACTCACTTTCCGACACTCCCAGGCCAATCAATGACTTTTGACTCATGTACTCGTCAAGTTGGAAATGCAATTCATTGAAGAACCGTGCCTACCAGTCGCATTAGTAAAGGGACCTTGGTTACAAGTATAGTGTCTACCTTGGTGATCGTGCTATCCCCAGCAAGCATAAAATTCACTGTATCTATTAAGTTGCACAAAGATCTTAATTCTACATCCACTGAGTAATTTGCGTCAATGAGTCTAGGGATATGTCAATTTGCAATCCCAGTGACATACGAACGGAAAGCACACTTTAAGGTACCCGCGAGAGACGCCCCACGCTTCACCGTAACCCCTCCCACGCTAGACACCCCCGCATTCGGTTCTACGTCATTGTGTCTAGATCTATGATGCATCCGGGGATCAATGACCGTTGGTCCCAGAGCATCAATTTCACTGTCCGAAACATTCTGGTGTTCTGGAGACGGCGAGCGTTCAGGAGTGATATTGCTTGACGATCCAAGGTACAGTTTCCCGGTAGCGCCCAGGCTAAACACTAGAGAGTTAGGCGGCAGATATTCCGTCGTCGACTGGAATTAAATTTCAGCGCGAAGCAAAGTCTCATGAGCATCAGAGACGTACATCCGGGGGAAAAGGTTTCAAACGCTGGAGGTCAACAGGCCACGTGGCGAGAGGATCCCACCCGGAAAGCCCTTCCATGGCGTAGTCGTCCCTTCCTTTCCCTTTTACACTCGGCGGTGGTCTGCGACCGGACGTCCGACGGCCCCAAATAGTCAGTTCAAATCTAGTTGCGCTGAGATTCGCGCCGGGAGAAAATTCATCCTCTGGTATCAATGAGGTCCATGATGGATTGGTCGACGATGGATGAATGGATGAAATGAAGCTTGGAATTTCGTCATAGTCTCGCTCTGAGCTGGATGAGGAAGGGAACGACGAGGACGAATGTAGGGGGCTCGAGGGAGCTCCTCCGCGACCTCGGCTGGGGCTCGGCCGAGGGAACCCAGGCCTTGTTGGACTATGAGAAGAGGATGAGGATGGTCTAGATATCGTGCTACGTGTAGGTCGATGGGTGGGACGCTTAGGTGTGTCCTGAGACTGAGGGGCATGAGGTTGGGGATCATTGTGCTTCACTTTCGTCCGTGGTGGCAAGCAAATGGTCAGGAAGGTCTCGAACAAGCGAGATGAAACAATAGCTTCCAAATCACTTTGTGTTGACAAAGATGGAATAGGATTCAGATTTGAGGAACAAAGAGGGGGTGCAGCTCGACCTCTCTTGTGCGAGGCAGTAGGTCGAACCGCTGGGAGTTGGTCATTGATGAAGCCTGCTTTGTGAAGCATCTCTTCCCCAATCGCGTCTCTGATGGCACCATCAGAGGGCACAGTCCTTAGTGTCGCTGTAGATGCTGATGACACACGTCTAGTACGATGGCGTGCCAGAGCGATATCCAGATCGTCAAGTCCATGGCCGTCATTCCGCAAAAGGTAGCTGGGAAGAGGTCTAGAAATGACCCTATCTCTCCTCGGAAATGGGGTCAGATTCCTAATAAATATCCCATCAATGCTAGATATAGTGCTCTAAAGAAGTTTTATTGCATGTTAGAGTAAACCTTGGCGCATTAAACCGACAAGCATTGGGCGTGCCTCGTTGAAGGGGGGTAATAAGCTTGATGGTTCTGTATCCAATCCAGCACCTTGAGGCATTGGTCTCCAAAATATCCCTCTAACAGCGTTTCGCAGTCAATTACAGACGCATTTCCGCACCGCGAGATGACGCCAATGGAACGAGGCACTTCGCGGATTTTGCCGTTCGCTCTCGAACACGTGACAACCAATGGCGGATTTGTCAAAGACGAAGAAAAGCAAAACGCCCCAGGAGCTTTCTGTAGTTTCCCAGGCAGTCCATAGATCTGGTGGTGAACAGGTGGATGAAGGCCAGTTAGCCAAGCACAAACGTAAACACGCTCAGCACGGTGAAGACGTGCGCAAGGAAAAAAAGAAACGGAAAAAGGATCCAAAATTAAATGGTACCGCCGATGTCCTGAAGGCTGGTCAAAAGATTCTTGATGATCGCAACTCCGAGAGAAAGCATTCTGCAACGGTCGCTTCAACTCCCACAGATCCGGCATGTTTGTCCCCAAGCACGCTTGATTAAATTCCGCTGACACGCGGGAGGCTTAGATCGCAACTTCAACTACATCCTCAGCCAAAAACTTTTCAGACTATTTGGCCACAAATAATATCACTATTCACGCGCCACACGGCTCCGTCACGCCGATTTTAAATTTTGAAGAATTACCCATTTCTCCGCAGTTGAAGGCTGCTCTTTCGGAATACAAAGAGCCTACACCAATACAAGCATGTTCATGGCCAGCTGCACTCGCTGGGATGGATATTATCGGAATTGCCGAAACCGGCAGGTAGAGAGCCCTTTTTGCTGTCAGCATCGTTAAAACCGCAAGAATGACCCGAATTTTCAGCGGGAAGACTCTTGCATTTGGGTTGCCAGCTGTGGCACATATTGTCTCACAACACTCGAAGTCAAGGAAGCATGACAAGAAAGCCCGGGGCAGTCAAATTACGGTTCTGGGTATGCATTGTGTAATCCCACCCAATGTCACGACTGATATTCTGGTATTAATAGTGGTTTCACCCACTCGAGAACTGGCTCTTCAAACCCATGAGACGTTGACCCAGATCGGCGCTCTGGTTGACATTCAGAGTGTATGTGTGTTCGGTGGGGTCGGAAAGGATGAGCAGAGGCGTGTACTAGCACAGCCTTCAACGAAGGTTCTTGTCGGTACTCCTGGTCGGCTTCTTGATTTGGCCAGCGAAGGCGCCTGCGACCTCAGCTGGTAGGTTGTCTGATTTCGCTCATTTCAAAAGGCATGCTCACTCGACTTCTAGCGTAACTTATTTAGTTCTGGATGAGGCCGACAGGATGTTAGACAAGGGTTTTGAAAACGATATACGTCGTATTATTGAACAGACTGCGGACATGTCTCAGCGTCAGACTCTTATGTGTATGTCACCTTGTGTGATCTTCTGACTTGGTCTTTTGACGGTCCGCAATTCCCAATAGTTAGTGCAACGTGGCCTAAATCAGTCCAAAATCTGGCTGCTACGTTCCTCAAAAGCCCTGTGCGAATAACTATCGGCAGCGAGGAGTTGGCAGCTAATTCGAGGGTGAAGCAGGGTGCGTCAAACCAGGCGTTCGTTTGATCAAAGTTGATGAATAATTTTCTCTTAGCCGTTGAAGTGCTTGATGATCCAAAGCTAAAGAAGTACGTGTCTCTTCAACCTACTTTGCTGTTCTATGCTAGCATGATCTAATCGGATGATCTAGCCAACGACTGCGGAAGTTGCTGAAAGATTTGAATCATCCGTTGCAGTCCACTTCTGAGAAGGAGTCTCGCATTCTCATATTTGTATTGTATAAGAAAGAGGCTGACCGTGTACTGGAAACGGTTCAACATTGGGGCTATTCCGCTGGTGGGATACATGGCGACATAAATCAGAACCAACGTATGAAGGCGCTGGAGGATTTCAAAACAGGGAGAACAGGGCTTCTTGTGGCTACGGATGTTGCTGCGAGGGGTTTGGACATTCCGAACGTTAGCTCAGTGATCAATTATAGTTTCCCCCTGACTGTGGAAGGTGAGCCGAGATGCACCCCCATTGAGCGCTATGGCAGTGTTTAACGGACTTCTCTTCAGATTACGTTCACCGTATTGGCCGAACTGGGAGGGGTGGCAAGCATGGGGAAAGTTACACATTCTTCACAGGTGATAACCATGAGCGAGCTTTAGCGGGGGAATTTGCCGCAGTCTTGCGCAATGCTGGGGCAGATCCCAGTGAACTACAGGCCAGATTCCCGATGGCGATCAAAAAAAGGGAACACTCTGCCTATGGAGCCTTTTATAGGGATGATATAAAGATGCCAAACAAACCGACCAAATTGAAGTTTTAGATATATGTCTTTCGCTATCTTTCTCGTTATAATGCGACTAGTATGCAGGCGGTAGTTGACATGCGCAGGACAAGGCGTGGGACCCGACTTATGTATACTAATAGATACGAGATCGAAGAAACTGTGATCAAGGGGGATTAGCGTGGCGTACGACCAGTAGATAGTAGATATATAAGAGCAAGAAATAAATATGCACTAAAGAGAAAAACGGGAACAATCACGAAAACCTACACCGTATTGCAGAGGACGACCAACACATCTGAAAAAGGATGAGATGAAGGCAGAAACGTCAACACATGAGTTGGGAAGCAAATACATCGGGACTTCTCCTACTTAAGCGTGCGCACGCACAGAGCCAGCGAAGATATATTAGATCGGAGAATTGCTTGACATTTGTTGAATATTAGAAGGAATTCGATCCATGGGCTTTTACGAGCGGTAGTTGTTGTACTCTCTTATTACCCCCGGTCTCGCAATCGCGTGGCAGGGCGGCTGTCACATCGATCATGCATGCATAAGCGGTTACGCCCGAACTCCAAAAGGACCCGGAGAAACATGGCGATGTTGCCGAAGCAACTGTCAATGGAGATGTGACAGAAGAGCATGCATATGATGCGATTGCTGCTATTGGAAGAGGAAGACACCGTCAGCCACACATTCGCTGCGAAGTTTAGAGGCAATTATTCATAGCTAAAGAATACAAGGATTTCCGCGATATTCTCTATTATATTTCGCACTTGATGATCGCAGAACAAGGTCTCGGACATCCCGCAGACATTCACGCGCGTGGCTGGGTTATATATATAAGCACGATCCGTTCTTCCCGACTCCGCGAAGCGCATACTCCTGTGCATGCCGTCTCCACTGTGTTTCGTTGTCACCGCCCTCCCTGGCCAAGCTTAGGCAGGAACCCCAGCCTCTACTAAAGTAGAGGCAAAGCTAACCCATATCATCCTTTTCCCCAGCTTGGCAATGCGTAATGCCTGACGGCAAACAGTAGAATTCACTCAAGACTTCGTTGAAGTCGGAAGGGATCTCGATCTGTGGACTGGTACGCCTGGATTTTAAAGAACCCGGAGAGGCGTGGTGATGTTGCCGATGCAACAGGAGAGCGTCCCGTTATTGCTGAGGGAAGACATGGTTAGCCAATGACTGGATCATCCTCACGTCTCATATGCGCAGGGGGCATCCTAACCATCATGTACAAGCGTGGCGTCTCGTGCTCGGCGCTCGGCGGCGTGCATTTGCTCTTTTACGGGTTTCCTGTTGGACGACTGGGTTTCCACCACAAGTAAACTGGGCTTGTGTACATAGCATTTCCCACGTGGATTTACTACACGCTGAGTCCTCGAGGTAGCCTCACTGAATTTACTTGTCCCTGTTCATCTGCAGCCCAATCCATCCATGCGGTTGAACCATGTGCGGCTGATCCACATGTGATCAATAGTAGGAGTGAGTTTCCCACTTCGGCCAAGCAGCTCAATAAAAACGGCGAGCTTGGAATCAAAGTCAGTAGACTTGGTTGATCAAGTATACAATGTAAAGTACTTACGGAGGACGCGATCGGTGTTAGGATACGTGTAACCATCTCGAAGTCGAGCCATATGATGTAGGCGCCGAGCCATATGATGAAGAGGTATAATCCGCTTAGGTAGAAGTCAGAATATGAATGAATTAACCCCACCCAATCTGTCACGTACAGGCCAATTGCAGAGAAGCAGTTGTCAAATAAATAGGCTTTCAAACGGTCAACAATCCTTGGCTTATCTGCGACATGAGGAGGGTGATTGATCCGGCCTGTAATGTACAAATATCGGTGTGTGACCAGTCGAAGTGCATCGCGGTGCGCAAAACTGGTAAGATGATCAGATCATGCTGGAGGAGCTGTACCACCAAGGATATGCACGTACATCATCCAATGTGCCCGCTGACAGGCTGTATGTATGATAGCGCTATCAATCGCTGGATCTGACAAGGAGTTGGAGAGATAATACCCTTTAAACCCCCAAGTAAAGTGAACAACAAAGAGAATATCAGAACGATATTGGAAGGTTGCCAGTCCCCATCGAAGGCGATCGCTAAGAACTGAGCTTCGACTGCAGAAAGGAACGTTGCCACTGTCGCCACTGTGGTGCTCTCTGGGACGGCAGGTAAGTAACAAATAATTGCGCGCAACGCAACCTACTTACCATCATAGAGTATTTTCTGTACCTTTTCAACCGTTTCGTCGCTTATCTCCTCGACGGGAGGAGGGTCAGGGGGGAAAGTGGTGTTCGATTCATGGCTCGGAAGAAGTGGCGTTTCAGACATTCAAACAAGAAAAAGTTTCAGAGAGGGGGCGGGGGGGGGGAACACGGTTGACTGGCTTCGGGACGAACGTGGAGCTTGTCTACTTATGTATGTGATGATTCTGCTGATCTCGCCACGCGGTCTATCTAATATCACGAAGTCATAGAGGCTGGGGTCCTGCCTAGCCACGCGGTCGATGCATTGTTGAATACATAAACCACTGCTGAACCACAAGCGGCGCTTAGCGCCCATACCCGGTACATCGCGCTCCTGTGTCTTCCTTGTTACCTGTACCCCTTAATCATTGTACTATAAAAGTTTTTTCGTCTTCAGTTGGAAACCCCCCCAGAGGTGATTTCAATTCAAACTAGTGAGATTGCGATCAATCAGTTCAATGCTTTAAGTTGAGGTCTTCTCGAAGGTTGGAGATTCGACTCTGAGAGCAACCGCCGGCGCCGCTACACCATTCACCTAGACACCGCCTATGAAAAAAGCACGAAAAATGGGTGTTTTATGTAGGCAGGACTCCAGCTTCTATGACATCGTATGTGTTTTAGCAGGGTTTTTGGGTACCGTTTGACGCCTTTGTTAAAGAAACAGTAGGACACAGGAAAAGAATCAGCAGCGAAAGGAGGGATGACAAGCTAGGGCTACAGTGAGCAGATGCAGTGAAGAACCCAGACAGCGCAATAGATGCCTGGGGCACAGAAGCAGAGTCTGAAGCGCCCATATGCATGCAGGTTGCCTGCATTGTTGCCGCTAATATAGGAGTTACCAGTCCGAACTAGTGGGAACACGACTTGAAAGTTTTACGTAAATAAGCGCTGAGACAGTGATAGAAGTTGGGTGCTACAAGAGCATTCACTGCATGTAGGTATCGGCGGTACTTGCACCAAGGAAGCACAGAAACCATCATACAATAGCGTTACCGTTGAACTCTATATATGTAGACAGTCACGAGGTCCATCTTGAACTGTATTGTAGCGGAGTTGGCCGAATCATCTCTTGCGCTTTGCCACCAAGTTTGATTTTGCCATGGAGTGGGGCTGCACTTGTACAGAGACGTGACGTTATGTACACCACAGCCTCAATTGAGTCCGAAGCAATCCAACAGCGCAGGCAGGACTCCAGCCTCTATGACTTCGTGACAATAGCTGGTTATGTGTTTCTGCGCTTCGCTTAATATGATTTCATGACGCATCATGCACAGCACTTCGTGTCGGAATGACGCCCCAAATACTTACTTAGGGTTGCCACGGTTCTGTTCACACCCTGCTGAGCCTCCTTTCTGTTCGAAAGGAGCTTCCATTCTTTCCAGTCAGGATTGACCATATTACATTTGAATGAGCTCTTGCATGTGTGTAGGAGTTGTTGGGCCACCACATGCACCTAGCTCCGCGGTCCGGGGATATGTACATTCAATTACTGTCGAGTCGGACGTCACTGCCGAGAGACCTCTGCCTATCCTGAAATCCGTCGCGCCTCAAAGTCATCAGTGCCTTTGACTTGTCCTATATCCGGAACTTTAAAAATCATCAGTGACGCGAATTGCTCATACTGCCACGCGTACAACTAGTAGCGTGTTGCTGATTCTCCACCGTGCTTGATATCCGACCGTACGTCGTGCCAATGAGACGCCCGGTAATTGATGTATGATCTTTTTCTAGTCTGTCGTTGAGATTATATATCTTGTCTTTTATCTCCCGATTTGTTCCTTCATTAATATTTGGCCTCGCGCTGCGCCTCGTTTCATCCTTTCCTACCACGGCTGGGCTTCCAGTGCTTAAAAGGCTTGGCCTTCGTCTCTTCAACGCCCTCAGTTTTCTCTACGCCAATCGCTTGAGAATGAGGTCCGTCTATTATATCACACCCAATACTTAGTTCTCTTAATTTAAAAATGTGCTGTTCGCTCGGGACTGATCGCCGTTCGCCCTTTAATCCGATCCCTTATCTGAGCACAACGGGAGAGATAGCGGCACACCAGCCTCTCCAAATCAACTTTCAATACTTGCTCCAACTAAGCCTCCAATATGGCGAACACCCCAGTACCTTCGACTTTATTTCCCTCCTTTGATTTAATTCTCTCTACTGCTTATCAGCTGCCCATGATATATTTCGTTTGCGGTTCCTTCCTCTGTTTCCTCTTTGTACCCTGACACGACTTAATGACCGCCCAATGCTACATCACTGGTGCTGAACACTCGTCCCAAGTATCGGCGCATCTTCCTCAACCCGTCTAAGACTACCATTAACGTGCACAATATCACCTGCGGACATCCTTTCCTTCTCCCACGTTCCCTTGTTCCCCATGAGGGATATACGTACTTTGAATTGATCAGCGAACGAACGATGCATGTACGTACATTTCAAACTCAAGAAGGTATGATTATGCACATGCCTCTCCCTGTTTTTAGCTTTCTGCTCGTACATGCTTGAAATGTTCTGGCCAAAAAAATTCGGCCGCGAAGGTCAATTTTCTGGATCTTCGTTTTGGGGCTCGGTTCTCGTAGTGGAATTATAACGCGGAACCCAACTATTGCACTAAATTCCACGCTGGAGAGTCACAGGAATCAGGCGTCCTACACTGTAGAAGAACGGTTCGAGAAGAATCTTCGCCCAAGCATGGGCGACACACGCAGCTGGTGCGTGGGCAGAAGGAGCTCTCGGTGGAGAGGCAGCGTGAGAGGTTCCCCACTTTGGCCAAGCAGCTCAAAAAGAAAAAAAAAACGGCGAACTTGGAATCAAAGTCAGTAGACTTGGTTGATCAAGTATACATGTAAAGTATTTACGGAGACCGCGATCGGTGTTAAGTAGGATACGTGGTACTATCTCGAAGTCTCGCGATAGTATGAAGCTGCCGAGAATATGAATTAACCAGCCCCACCCAATCTGTGTCACGTACACGCCAATCGCAGAGAAGCAGCTGTCAAATGAATAGGCTTTCATAAAACCTTGCCTCATCTGCGACTTGAGGAGAGTATTTTTTGATCCGGCCCGTAATGTACAAATATCGGCGTGTGGTTAAATCGCAGCGCGTCGCGTTTGCGCAAAACTGGTAAGATGATCAGCTCATGCTGGAGGAGCTTGTACCACCAAGGACGTGCACGTTACATCATTCAATGTGCCTGCTGGCAGGCTGTATGTATGATAGCGCTATCAATCGCTGGATCTGACAAGGAATTGGAGAGATAATACCCTTTAAACCCCCAAGTAAAATGAACAACAAAGAGAATATCAGAACGGGTGTTGGCAGAGTGCCAGTTCCCCTCTCCAAGGGCGATCGCTAAGAACCGAGCTTTGACCGCAAAAAAGGAACGTTGCCACTGTCGCCACTGTGGTGCTCTCTGGGACGGCAGGTTTAGTAACAAACAATTTGCGCGTAACGCAACCAACCCACTTAACCCCTTTTCAACCATTCCGTCACTTATCTCCGGAGGGTCAGGAGGAAAAGTGGAGTTCGATTCATGGCCCGGAAGTAGTGGTGTTTCAGACATTCAGACGAGAAAAAGTCTCAGAAAAAGGGGGGAGGGGGGGAACACGGTTGACTGGCTTCGAGACGAACGTGGAGCTTGTCTATGTATGTGATGGACGATCATTCTGCTGATCTTGCCTGCACGCGGTCGATGCATTATTGGATGATTAAACCACCAAGCCACAAGCGGCGCCTCCGGTGCAAACACATGGCTTCGCACTCCTGTCTGCTTCGTTACTGTACCCCTTATATAAAATGTTCCAGTTCTTCGTCTTCCGTTGCAGCCTTCCAACCCTTCATTTGAGGTGAGCTGGAGATTCGATGCTGAGAGTAACCGCCGGCGCCGCTACACCATCGATCTCACACAATGCGTTTGATGATCAAGATCAAGTGCGTTATGCGGTAACACCATTCACCTAGAAACCGCCCATGAAAAATAGCACGAAAAGTGGAGATCCGAAGGGTGCTTTAGCAGGGTTGTCCGTTTTTTTAGGCAATTTTTGGGTACCGTTTGACGCCTTTGTTACATCAAGAAGTAACAGCAGGACACAGGAAAAGAAATTAAGGAAGGGTGACAAGCTAGGGCCGCAGTGAGCAAGAATCTCAGATGCAGTCAAGAACTCAGACAGCGCAATAGATGCCCGGGGCACAGAAGCAGAGTCATGCAGGTTACCTGCGTTGTTGCCGCTAATATTGGAATTGCCAGTCGAACTACTACGAACTAGTGCGAACGCAACTACGTAATAAGCGCTGAGGCAGTGATAGAAGTTAGGTGCTACAGAAGCATTCGCTGTAGGTATCTTGTACGAAAACCAACTCGGATATACGAAGAGGACACCGGACTAAGCTCGGGCTCGCGTCGATGGCAACTGGTTGCAGAATGACGCGCTTTTTTCTGCGATTTGTAGTGCGGGTATTCCTTGGCTCTCTGATGGCGAAGGTCACAGGAGCCCGATCGCGGCAAAGACTCAGACTCAGAGGGGAAATGCCGACGTGTGTTTGTCAGCGTTCAACATATAAACTTCCCACAGCTTATCGTCGCACGGTTGCTCCCAACCTAAGCATCAGCGCTATTTGACTGCTGCAACAAGTGCCCCCAAAGCCTGTTGGTGCATTCTGTGCCATTGCCTGTGTTTCCGTGCACGCCCTTCTCAATTGTAGGGCCATTCCGCTCTTTTCCCCCCCTGTTTTCCGTTCTCCTAGTTCTCTGAGTCGTATCACGCTCGGGACTGAGACTGGTTCCTGGATTACACAACTTACGCCCACCACCTCCGAGCTCAACAAACAGGGTGGTCACTGGTTTAATAGCAGAACGGGAAACCATGCCTAGGAATCGCTGCAAGATTTGCAGAGGCGCTGTTTGTTCCCCGTCGAGGTCACCAGACAGGGTGAGTGACACAGCTAATTGGCACCACCCCCACCCAACATGACTGACGTATCGGTCCCAGAATCTGGGCCCTTCAACGTTGGGAAAACACTACTGGCCTCCTCGCCCCCATGAAGTTGATCCTGCATTCGTCGTGTCTTATCAAAGGCAAGAGTTCCAGGACCGGGACACCATACGGTCCATCCTCATGGAGGGCTGGTCACAGCAAGGTGGGGCATACGGGCGGCCCCAGTGTCACAGCATGGCGCCAATGGTACCAATGGGGCCCCAGGTATCCGAACCCACTACAGGGCATGGATGGGGGGCATCTGTATGGCCTCGTCATCTCCCCCAGTTTTCGGCGGGATCCATCTGCGGCCCCCTCCCATCCTCCACCACCATCCCCCGTGCTCAGCCGGAACCGGCAGCCCCAACAACACAGGGCGGGTGGTTTTATCATATTGAATCCTCAGCTCGGCCAAATTCTGTGGGTCAACACCTTTTGTCCATGTATGATATCCGTTGAACTGAAGAGCTATCGCGTTAGTCAGGATACCGAGCCGACTCCGACCATCAGTGGTCGGGGGCCCAACACAGTGGTGCCATAGGCACGCATTCCTCCACGACGCAAGCACTGGCACGTTAGGGCTAGGCCACCAACCATTGAGCAAGAGTGCCTTTCTTCCTGACCAATTGCTCATGTGTTAGTTATCACACATCCCGCCGTCGTGTTCTCTCGCATACCCCGCTTCGCTTTCCAGCTTGTATTCTATGAGATCCTGTTTGGGGCCTCTGGCGATTAATACTTGTATGCGCCGAAAACCTACCTGTCTACCCAATTTTACTCTTTATTGCCCATAATCTGTGTGTTGATGACTTGCATCGACGATATGGCGTTACACCAGGTTGTTGTGAAAGAGGGAGGGACATGCGGGTTCCTTTGGTTCTTCCGTCATCTTCCATTACCGGCGGTGCCTTCCGATGGGTTCCGATGGTAATTGCATCAAGAACAATCATAAAACGATAAGTTAGCGGCACCGTTGAACTCTAGAGAGGTCCATCCTGAACGGACGACATACTTGACAGAGAAGAGGGTCATCTCTCCATCAAGTTTGATTTTGGTTTGAGACGCAAATAACATTATGAACACCACAGCCTCGATCTGTCAATTGAGTCCGAAGCGATCCAACGAGCGAGCCTTTCCATTGCCAGAAATGTGATTCCATGGTGGTTATGTGTTCTGCGCTTTGCTTAATGTGATTCCATGACACCCCAGATACTTAGGGGTGCCACGGTTCGGTTCACACCCTGCTGAGCCTCCTTTCGAACAGAAAGGAGGTTCCATTCTTTCCAGTCAGGATTAACCATACACCTGAATGATCAAGCTCTTGCATGTGCGTAGGAGTCGTTGGGCCGCCACATGCACATAGCTCCGAGATATGTACACTCAATTACTGTCAGAGAGACCTCTGCCTATCCCCGAAACGGTGGAACACTACCTAGTCGTCTGTTGCCGCTACTGCCATGAACGACATGCCCTCCAATCCGTCGCGCTTCACAATGCCGTTGGCTTGTCCTGTATCCGGAAGTTTAAAAATCATCAGTGACGCGAATTGCATGCTCATACTGCCACACGTACAACTGGTAGCGTGTTGCTGACCCCCCACCGTGCTATGATATCCGATCGTACGTCGTATCGGTGAGACGCCCGGTAATTGATGTATGATCTTTTTCTAATCTGTTGTTGCGATTATCATCTCCCAATTTGTTCCTTCATTATCTGGCCTCGCGTTGCGCCCTGTTTCATCCTTTCCTACCATGGCTGTGCTTACAGTGCTTAAAAGGCTTGGCCTTCATCTCTTCAATGCCCTCAGTTCTCTTTGCGCCATTCGCTTGAGATTGAGGTCCGTCAATACTTAGTTCTCTTTAAAAGTGTGCTGTTCGCTTGGGACTGATCACCGTTCACCCTTTAATCCGATCCCTTATCTGGACACAACGGGAGAGATAGCGGCGCACCAGCCTTCCCAAATCAACTTTATACAGCCCCAGATCCTCACGACTGCCCAATGTCACATCACCAATGCTGAGCAATCGTCGGTGCATCTTCCCCAAGACTACCAACGTGCACAATATCACCTGCGAACATCATTTCCCATTATCCTTCTCCAATGTCCCCGTTCGCTATTAGTACTTTGAATTGATCAGTGAACGAACGATGCATGTAGATTTTCAATCAACAAATTATGATTATGCACATGCCCCTCTCCGTTTTTGGCTTTCTGCTCGTACACGCTTGAAATTTTTTTGGCCAAAATTCGGCGCGAAGGTCAATTTTCTGGATCTTCGTTTTTGGGGCTCGGTTCTCGTAGTGAGATTTTAACGTGGAACCTAACTATTGCACTAAATTTCGCGCTGGAGAGTTGCAGGAATTAGGCTTCCTACACTGTAGAAAAACGGTTCGAGAGGAATCTTCGCCCAAGCATGAGCGACACACGCAGCTGGTGCGTGGGCAGAAGGAGCTCCCAGTGGAGAGGAGGTTTCCCACTTTGGCCAAGCAGCTAAAAAAAACGGTGAACTTGGAATCAAAGCCAGTAGACTTGGTTGATCAAGTATACATGTGAAACACTTACGGAGACCGCGATTGGTGTTAGGATACGTAGTACTATCCCGAAGTCTCGCGATAGTATGAAGCTGCCGAGCCATATGATGAAGAGGTATAATCCGCTAAGGTAGAAGTCGAAATATGAATGAATTACATAACCCCACCCAATCTGTGTCACGTACGTGCCAATCGCAGAGAAGCAGCTGTCAAATGAAGAGGCCTTCATAAGGCCAACAAACCTTGCCTCTTGAGGAGAGTGTATGATCCGGCCCGTAAGGGGTGGGTGGCTAAGTCGCAGCGCGTCGCGGTGCGCAAAACTGATAAGATGATCAGATCGTGCTGGAGGCGCTGTACCACCAAGGATATCATCCAATGTGCCCAGTATGTATGATAGCGCTCTCAATTGCTGGATCTGACAAGGACTTGGAGAGATAATACCCTTCAAACCCCCAAGTAAAGTGAACAACAAAGAGAATATCAGAACGGTGTTGGCAGAGTGCCAGTTCCCCTCTCCAAGGGCGATCGCTAAGAACTGAGCTTCAACCGCAGAAAGGAACGCTGCCACTGTCGCCACTGTGGTGCTCTCTGGGACGGCAGGTAAGTAACAGACAATTGCGTGCAACGCAACCTACTTACCCCTTTTCAGCCGTTCCGTCACTTATCTCCTTGACGGGAGGAGGGACAGGAGGAAAAGTGGAATTCGATTCACAGCTCGGAAGAAGTGGTGTTTCAAACATTCAGACAAGAAAAAGTCTCAGAGAGGGGGGAACATGGTTGACCGGCTTCGAGACGAACGTGGAGCTTGTCTATGTATGTGATGGGCGATCATTCTGCTGATCTTGCCTGTACGCGATCGTGCATTATTGGATAATTAAACCACCAAGCCACAAGCGGCGCCTCCGGTGCAAACACATGGCTTCGCACTCCTGTCTGCCTCGTTACTGTACCCCTTAATCATGGTACTATAAAATGTTCCAGTTTTTCGTCTTCCGTTGCAGCCTTGCAGCCCTTCATTTGAGGTGATTTCAATTCGAACTGCGATCAATCAATTCAATGCTTTGAGTTGAGCTGGAGATTCGACGCTGAGAGCAACCGCCGGCACCGCTACACCATCGATCTCATACAGTGCGTTTGATGACCAAGATCAAGTGTGTTATGGTGTTATGCGGTAACACCATTCACCTAGAAACCGCATATGAAAAATAGCACGAAAAGTGGAGATCCGAGGTTGTCCGTTTTTTAGGCTAGTTTTGGGTACCGTTTGACGCCATTGTTACATAAAGAAGACACAGGAAAAGAATCAGCTGCGAAATTAAGGAGGGGCGACAAGCTAAGGCCGCAGTGAACAGGAATCCAAGAGCTCAGACAGCGCCGGGGCGCAGAAGCAGAGTCTGAAGCGCCTATGTAGGTTACCTGCATTGTTACCGCTAATACTGGAGTTACCAGTCAAACTGGCACGAACGCAACTACGTAAATAAGCGCTGAGGCAGTGATAGAAATTGGGAGCTATGGAAGCATTCGCTGTAGGTATCTTGCACGGAAACCACTCGGATATACAAAGAGGACATAGGACTCGCTTGAGCTCGCGTCGATGGCAACTAGTTGCAGAATGATGCTTTTTCCTGCAGTTCGTAGTGTGGGTATTCCTTGGCTCTCTAATGGCGAAGGTCGCAGGAGCCGGATCGCGACAAAGACTCGGACTCAGAGGGAAAATGCCAACGTTCAACATACAACTTATTGTCGCACGGTTGCTCCCAACCTAAGCATCAGCGCGACTAGATTGCTGCAACAAATTCCCCCAGAGCCTGTTGGTGCATTCTGCGTGTGTTTGGGTCCACGCCCTTCTCGATTGTAGGGCCATTCCGCTCTTTTTTCCTCCTGTTTTCCGTTCTCCTAGTTCTCTAAGTCATGTCACGCTCGGGACTGAGACGGTGTTCCTGGATTACACCACGTACGCCCACCACCTCCGAGCTCAACAAAAAGGGCCGTCACTGGTTTAATAGCAGAACGGAAAACCATGCCTAAGAGTCGCTGCAAGATTTGCAGAGGCGCTGTTTGTTCCCCGTCGAAGTCACCAGACAGGGTGAGTGACACAGCTAATTGGCACCACCCCCACCCAACATGACTGACGTATCGGTCCCAGAATCTGGGCCCTTCAACGTTTGGGGAACAAGCACCATACTGGCCTCAGTCCCATGAGGTTGATCCTGTATTCGTCGTTTCGTACCAGAGGCAGGAATTCCAGGACCGGGACACCATACGGTCCGTCCTCACGGAGGGCCGGTCACTGCAGTATGAGGCATACGGGCGGCCCCAGTGTCGCAGCATAGCGCCAATGGCACCGATGGGGTCCCGGGTATCCGAACCCTCCACAATATATGGATGGGTGACATCTGTGCGGCCTCACCATCTTCCGTTTTCGGTGGGATCCGTCTGCGGCCCCCTCCCATCCTCCGCCCCCACCTGCCCTGTTCAGCCGGTACCGATAGCCCCAACAACACAGAATGGATGGTTTTATCATATCGAATCTTCAGCTCGGCGAAATTCTGTGGGTGAACACCTTTTGATCTCCGTTAAACTGAAGAGCTATTGCGTTGGTCAGGTTACCGAGCCAACTCCGACCATCAGTGGTCGGGGGCCCAACTCATTGGATGCCATAGGCACGCATTTCTCTGCGAGGCAAGCACCGGCACGTTAGGGCTAGGCCACCAACCATTGAGCAAGAGTGCCTTCCCCCTGACCAACGATGCTCCCGTGTTAGTCACACATTCCGCCGTCGTGTTCTCTCGCATATTCCGCTTCGCTTCCCAGCTTGTATTCTATGAGATCGGGCCTCCGACGATCAATGCTTGTATGCACCAGAAACCTACCTGTCACTCAATTTTACTCTTTATCTGTGTGTTGGTGACTTGCATCGACGATATGGTGTTACACCAGGTTGTTGTGAGAGAGGAGAAACATGCGGGTTCCTTTGGTTCTTCCGTCAACTTCCATTACCGGTGCCTTCCGATGGGTTCCGACGGTAATTGCATCAAGAAGCACAGAAACAATCACAAAACGATCAGTTAGCGGTGCCGTTGAACTCTAGACAGTCGCGAGGTCCATCCTGAACGGACAACATACTCGACAGAGAAGAGAATCATCTCTCCATCAAGCTTAGTTTGATTTTGTCATGGAGTGGTTTGAGACGCAAGTAACATTGTGAACACCACAGCCTCGATCTGTCAATTGAGTCCGAAACAATCCAACGAGCGAGCCTTTCCATTACCAGGAATGCGATTCCATGCTGGTTATGTGTTCTGCGCTTCGCTTAGTGTGATTCCATGACGCATCATGCACGACGCCCCAAATACTTAGGCCCATGCACGGTTCGGTTCACACCCTGCTGAGCCTCCTTTCTGTTCGAAAGGAGGTTCCATTCTTTCCAGTCAGGATTGACCATACATCTGAATGATCAAGTGCGTAGGAGTCGTTGGGCCACCACATGCACCTAGCTCCGAGATATGTGCACTCAATTACTGTCAGATAGACCTCTGCCTATCCCCGAAACGGTGGAACACTATCTAGTCGTCTGTTGCCGCTACTGCCATGAACGACATGCCCTCCAATCTGTCGCGCTTCACAATGCCGTTGACTTGACCTGTATCCGGAAGTTTAAAAATCATCAGTGACGCGAATTGCATGCTCATACTGCTACACGTACAACTAGTTGCGTGTTGCTGACCCCCACCGTGCTATGATATCCGATCGTGCATCGTGTCTGTGAGATACCCGGCAATTGATGTATGATCTTTTTCTAATCTGTTGTTGCGATTATCATCTCCCAGTTTGTTCCTTCATTATCTGGCCTCGCGTTGCGCCCCGTTTCATCCTTTCCTACCACGGCTGTGCTTACAGCGCTTAAAAAGCTTGGCCTTCGTCTCTTCACTGCCCTCAATTCTCTTTGCGCCATTCGCTTGAGATTGAGGTCCGTCTATTATACCCAATACTTAGTTCGCTTGGGACTGATCGCCGTTCACCCTTTAATCCGATCGCTTATCTGAATACAACGGGAGAGATAGCGGCGCACCAGCCTCCCCAAATCAACCTTATACAGCCCCAGTAAACCTTCACATTCTCCCTCACGACCGCCCAATGTCATATCACCAGTGCTGAGCACTCGTCCCAAGTTTCGCCAAGACTACCAACGTGCACAGTATCACCCGCGGACATCCTTTCCCATTTTCCTTCTCCCATGTCCCCCTCCCCGCTATTAGTACTATGAATTGATCAGTGAACAAACGATGCATGTAGATTTTCAATCAACGAGTTATGGTTATGCACATGCCTCTCTCCGTTTTTGGCTTTCTACTGGAAATTTTTTTGGCCAAAATTTCGGCGCGAAGGTCAATTTTCTGGATCTTCGTTTTGGGGCTCGGTTCTCGTAGTAGGTGGAACCCAACTATTGCACTAAATTTCGCGCTGGAGAGTTGCAGGAATTAGGCTTCCTACACTGTGGAAGAACGGTTCGAGAGGAATCCTCCCCCAAGCATGGGCGACACACGCAGCTGGTGCGTGGGCAGAAGGAGCTCTCAGTGGAGAGGAGGTTTCCCACTCCGGCCGGGCGGCTCAAAAAAAACGGCGAACTTGGAATCAAAGTCAGTTGATCGAGTGCACATGTAAAGTGCTTTCGGAGACCGCGATTGGTGTTAGGATACGTGGTACTATCTCGAAGTCAAATATGACCCCACCCAATCTGTGTGTCACGTACACGCCAATCGCAGAGAAGCAGCTGTCAAATGAATAGGCTGTTATAAGGTCAATAAACGTTGCCTCATCTGCGACTTGAGGAGAGTGTTTGATCCGGCCCGTAATGTACAAGTGGCTAAGTCGCAGCGCGTCGCGGTGCGCAAAACTGGTAAGATGATCAGATCATGCTAGAGGAGCTGTACCACCAAGGATATGCACGTACATCACCCAATGTGCCTGCTGGCAGGCTGTATGTATGATAGTGCTATCAATCGCTGGATCTGACAAGGAGTTGGAGAGATAATAATAATACCCTTTAAACCCCCAAGTAAAGTGAACAACAAAGAGAATATCAGAACGGGTGTTGGCAGAGTGCCATTTCCCCTCTCCAAGGGCGATCGCTAAGAACTGAGCTTCGACCGCAGAAAGGAACGTTGCCACTGTCGCCACTGTGGTACTCTCTGGGACGACAGGTAAGTAACAGACAATTGCGCGTAACGCAACCTACTTACCCCTTTTCAGCCGTTCCGTCACTTATCTCCTTGACGGGAGGAAAGGTCAGGAGGAAAAGTGGAATTCGATTCATGACCCGGAAGAAGTGGTGTTTCAGACGTTCAGACAAGACAAAGTCTCAGAGAAGGGGGGGAACACGGTTGACTGGCTTCGAGACGAACGTGGAGCTTGTCTATGTATGTGATGGGCGACCATTCTGCTGCACTGGGTCGATCCATTATTGGGTAATTAAACCACTAAGCCACAACCGGCGCCTCTAGTGCAAACACGTGGCATCGCACTCCTGTCTGCCTCGCTACTGTACCCCTTAATCAGTGTACTATAAAATGTTCCAGTTCTTCGTCTTCCGTTGCGGCCTTCCAGCCCTTCATTTGAGGTGATTTCAATTCAAACTGCGATCAATCAATACTTTGAGTTGAGCTGGAGATTCGACTCTGAGAGCAACCGCCGGCGCTGCTACACCATCGATCTCACACAATGTGTTTGATGATCAAGGTCAAGTACGTTATGGTGTTATGCAGTAACACCATTCACCTGGAAACCGCCTGTGAAAAATAGCACGAAAAGTGGAGATCCGAAGGGTGCTTTAGCAGGGTTGTCCGTTTTTTTAGGCAATTTTTGGGTACCGTTTGACGCCATTGTTACATAAAGAAGTAACAGTAGGACACAGGAAAAGAATCAGCCGCGAAATCCAGGAGAGGCGACAGGCTAGGGCCGCAGTGAGCAAGAATCCCAGATGCAGTCAAGAACTCAGACAGCGCAATAGATGCCCGGGGCGCAGAAGCAGAGTCTGAAGCGCCCATGTAGGTTACCTGCATTGTTGCCGCCAATATTGGAGTTACCAGTCGAACCAGTGCGAACGCAACCACGTAAATAAGCGCTGAGGCAGTGATAGAAGTTGGGTGCTACACCAGCATTCGCTGTAGGTATCTTACACGAAAACCAACTCGGATATACGAAGAGGACACCGGACTCGGCAAGAAGCTCGAGCTCGCGTCGATGTCAACTGGTTGAAGAATGACGCGCTTTTTTCTGCGGGTATTCCTTGGCTCTCTAATGGCGAAAGTCGTGGGAGCCGGATCGCGGCAAAGACTCAAGACTGAGAGGGAAAATGCCGACGTGTGTGTCAGTGTTCAACATACAAACTTCCCACAACTTATTGTCGCACGGTTGCTCCCAACCTAAGCATTAACTGCTGCAACAAGCGCCCCCAGAACCTGTTGGCGCATTCTGCACTATTGCCTGTGTTTGGGTGCACGACCCTTCCCAATAGCAAGGCCATTCCGCTCTTTTTTTCCCCCTGTTTTCCGTTCTCCTGGTTCTCTAAGTCGTGTCACGCTCGGGACTACACAGCCTACGCTCACCATCTCCGAGCTTAACACAAAGGGTGGTTACTGGTTTAATAGCAAAACGGAAAGCCATGCCTAAAAGTCGCTGCAAGATTTGCCGAGGCGCTGTCTGTTCCCCGTCGAGGTCACAACTAGGGTGAGTGACACAGCTAATTGCACCACCCCCCACCCAACGTGACTGACATATCGGTCCAGAATCCGGGTCCTTCAACATCGGGGAAACAGCACTATAC
This sequence comes from Cantharellus anzutake, assembly GCF_015039405.1. NCBI lineage: Eukaryota > Fungi > Basidiomycota > Agaricomycetes > Cantharellales > Hydnaceae > Cantharellus > Cantharellus anzutake. Next base: position 1,285 of record NW_024067335.1, on the reverse strand, counting down.
TGGCCTCCTCAGCCGCAGGAAGTTGATCCTGCATTCATCGTTTCATACCAGAAGCAAGAGTTTCAGGACCGAGACACCATACGGTCCATCCTCACTGAGGGCCCCCACCGCAATATGGAGCGTACGGGCGACCTCAGTGTCGCGGCATAGCGCCAATGGCACCAATGGGGTCCCGGGTGACATCTGTGTGGCCTCATCAACTCCCGTTTTCGGTAGGATCCGCCTGCAGCCCCTCCCATCCTCCGCCCCCATCCCCCCTGTTCAGCTGGTACCGCAGCCCCAACGACACAGGGTGGATGGCCTTATCATATTGAATCTTCAGCTCGGCCAAGTTCTGTGGGTGAACGCCTTTTGTCCATGTATGACCTCCGTTGAACTAAAGAGCTATTGCGTTGGTCAGGTTACCGAGCCAACTCCGATCACCAGTGGTCGGAGGTCCAACCCGATGGTGCCATAGGCACGCATTTCTCCACGAGGCAAGCACCGGCACGTTAGGGCTAGGCCACCAACCATTGGGAAAGAGGGCCTTTCTTCCTGACCAATGATGCTCCCGTGTTACTCATCACACATTCCGCCGTTGTGCTCTCTCGCATATCCCGCTTCGCTTTCCAGCTTGTATTCTATGAGATCCTGTTTGGGGCCTCCGATGATTAATCTGCTTGTATGCATCGAAAACCTACCTGTCTACCCAATCTTACTCTTCATGATTGCCCATAATCTGTGTGTTGATGACTTGCATCGACGATATGGCTTTACACCAAGTTGTTGTGAGAGAGGAGGACATGCGGGTTCCTTTGGTTCTTCCGTCATCTTCCATTACCGATACCTTCCGATGGGTTCCGACGGTATCAATAAAACGATAAGTTAGCGGTACCGTTGAACTCTAGACAGTTGCGAGGTCCATCCTGAATGGACGATATACTCGACAGAGAAGAGAATCATCTCTTCATTTTGCCATGGAGTGGTTTGAGACGTAAGTAACATTGTGAACACTACAGCCTCGATCTATCAATTGAGTCCGAAGCAATCCAACAGCGAGCCTTTGAATGCGATTCCATGCTGGTTATGTGTTTTATGATTCCATGACGTATCATGCACAGCACTTCGTGATCCCTCAAATACTACGGTTCGGTTCACACCCTGCTGCGCCTCCTTTCGAACAGAATGGAGCTTCCATTCTTTCCAGTCACGTCAGGATCGACCATATTACATCTGAATGATCAAGCTCTTGCATGTATATAGGAGTTGTTAAGCCACCACATGCACCTAGCTCCGTGGTCCGAAG